>NW_019385057.1:144400-186439 GCF_000671375.1 Centruroides sculpturatus | reverse complement strand
GAGCATACACTCATTGTAGCAGGATGTATGACACACGTAAAGAACTTGATTACATTGCAAAATTAGCAAGAGATGTAGGACTTAAGCAAAGTAAAGTAAAAGCCTTAATACAAGAAGCGGAAAAAGGATGCAATAAGACTAAAGATAAGAAAGAAAAAAAGGAGTTCACCGTAATGGAATACAGAGCACCGTTAAGTGGCATATACAGAAAAATAGGAGTAGAGAGCAAAAAGAAAATAGCATATAAGAGAAACACGACAATATTCCAAATGCTAAGAAATGACAAAACACCAATAGACAGGAGGCTAGTTCCAGGTGTGTACAGAATACCGTTGCATGATAAAAGGCTAAAGAAAGAGTTATATTATATAGGAGCCACAAAGAGATCATTAAGAGAAAGATTGAAGGAGCACGAAAAAAATATAAGATCTAAACAACCGATCACGGCTTTGGCCAATTATGCTATCGCGGATCCTGCAGAGATTACAATCGAATGGAGCAAGGCGGATATTGTACAAAAGATCGATAATATACGACATCTAAAGTATGCAGAGGCATGGCACATTTATAAATACAGAGAAAAGGGGCTTAATATAAATTTTCGAGAGTCAAGTAGAATAGCAACGGCATGGAGAGCGGCGGCATTATAAAGAGCTAATGGACATGCGCGATCGAATATCTGAAGATTATAGAACGTGCGTGGTTCGAATTACCGTTGAGAAAGTTCAAATTTTTAAAATATTTTACATCAATCCTGAAGAAGGTCTATAAATTAGACCGAAAACGTTAGAGAACTGACAAAAGTAGACTGCATTTTAAAGGTATAGTGAAAATTTCAGTAGTTATTTTGCTTTTCTGTCTTTTTGAGACAGAGGTCAAATGGGAAGGCAATAATTAATAATAGATTGAAAATTGGTGAAAAATATTGTGTGTAGTAAACAGCTTCTCCACAAGAATCCCCTACATACAGCTAGTCCCTTAGTAATGTAGTGTGATTCCGGTGAGTTAAATAAAGGCACACAATCCAGATATGTAATACAAAATACAATCGTTTATTAACTCGCTAGTTCGAATACAGGATTTCATAGGATACCAACAATTCTAGTTGTCCCTTTTTCCCAAACCGGACATTTGATTAACTAAAATTATCTTACTTAATACTAGGTTCCTATTATTATTACTAAACTAATTGAATATAGCCGGCTTATTCGAAGATTTAGAAGGTGAAAGAAAAGAATAAGGAAAGAGGGTACCCAAAACTTGATGATGCAGGTTGAAGTGTGTGGTCTCGTGGATGAGGCTTCTCATAGCTCAAGGGGGGATGATTCACTCAATTCTTGTTTCACACTGAGATATTAATCCAAAAGGGGCGCTCCTCGTCGGTCTGGGGGTTGATTAACTCACTGTTAGTTTCACACGGAGATGTTAATCCAAAAAGGGTGATCCGTCTGGTTCCTTTCAATTAAGTTCTTTTTTTCTCTTCTCGTTCCAAAGTTCTCTTTTTCTTCTCTCACTATACGGCACTAAACCTACAGGAGATACTTTCCTTTTGCCCTCCTCTTTCCACTTCCTTCCTCCCCGGTCCACAGGTCCTTTCTCTTCTCCTCTCTCTTCCAGTCTGACCTCGTTTTTCCTCTCCACTCACTCCCTTCGTTCTCCCCCTTCTTATCTCCCCCTCGTTCCTCCCCTCAGTCCACTCATGTCCCCTCTCACAAGCCTTCCATTCATTCCTTTCATCTCAGCTCACCCACACACTAAAGTCAATGGGAAGACGATAAGATTATAGAAGAGTAAACAAATAGGACAGACGAAGGTGAAGTGAAGATATATATATACAAATCATATAGTTTAAAATATGGCGTGCAGCCACAGTAGTCAATATGTGAGTTTATTGTCAGAGAAGATATACAGGAAAGGTTATGATTGTAAATTTTAAAAGTAAAATTGGGTGGGTTTTAATAAGAGCAAAATACATTCAGACTGATGAAAAGATTCAGATGTTTTAGGTTGATGGAGTGTGTGTTGAGATCATTTTGTAAAATTCTAAAAAGTTAGTAATGTTTTTAATAAAATGGAGTAATAATTCAATAAAAACAAATAAAATTTATCTGTAATAATTTCATATCTGTATTATGAAAATGTTTTTTAATCAGTAATATTAGGAAATATTATATTTGAGAAACTTTATCTTTTATCAACATACATCATATTGTCAGACATATAAAATTTGGACAAATTTCAAATGTAAACTGAGAGAATTATATTGTAATTTAAAATAATGGAGAGCAAATTAGTAATAATATACATTTTTTTAAATAAATAGAATTGAGTTATCCAAATTCGAATAAATGTAACTGTAGTGAGAAACTCACCTAGTTTATTTTTCCAGCACACAGTTGTATGCATTACAAACATTTTCAGCTTTTTTGAAAAGCTTGCTTCAGGTTGTTGAAGAGAACCTCTGAGGCAGGATTTTTCAAAAAAGCCAAAAACATTAGTAACACATACAATTGTCTGTTGGAAAAGTAAGGTGTATTTATCACTATAATAAATGGGATGTCCTTAAAATTGACCTTTTGTATGTCATAAAATTCCATAAGTTAATTAAAAAGAATTTTATGTTTTTATGTGTTGTGTATCAATAAAGAATATAAATATGCATATTTTTCAAACTAAAATTAAGTTATGTATATAAATACTTTACTTTGTGAAATATATAATACTATATGACGTAAACATTACTTACAAAATTGACATTTTTCAGATTAATAGATTGCACTCCAGCTACTCTGAAATCAGCAATTATCAAAGTAAGTATAATAAAATTACAAAATATAATCAAATACAAAATAAAAATATTTCAAATAATACATTTCTTATCAATAATAAAATCTTAGGCTCCGGCACTTGACAGCAAGATCTGTTCATATGAAGCAATTTTTCTTCAACTTGCTGATGAAGTGAGAATTGAATTCACATTTAAAAACTAATGTGGTTAAAGAATTAATTAGATATATTTAAAATTAATTTTTCTTTTTAGCATAAAACAGTTAATGCATTTGAACTGCAGGAATTACTTGAAGCTTGTCTACCTAATGGTAAGATTTACAAAAAAGTTTATTATATCAATCAGTAAAGTTAATTTAAACAAATAAACCATTTTAAAAATTTATTTATTTCAATGATTTATTATAATTTTTAAAACTAAATTAAACATTTGTACAAGGAAGTTTATATCATCAATAACTGTAAAATGATAAAAGAATTTAACTAGAAATACAAGAAATAAACAATAAATATTGCATTAAGTGTTATTAATGTTAAATGTTTTTTTTTTGTTGTTCTTGATTTTTATGATAGATTTTGTTGTTATGAGACATTGAAATACAATTTATCAGTTGTTTTATTTAAATATTTTAATATAGACATAAAATAAAATCTAAAATCAGTCTTATTTTTTTGTCTTTCAGTAGTTGCTATATATAAATTTATATAATTTATAATAGCATATTACATAACAAAATGTGGCTTGTTTGAAAAATATCTAACAACAATATGACTTAACTGCATAATTAAATCCAGTCTTTGATATGTCAACCAGGAGTGGATCTAAGTTTTTCAGGGCCTAGGGCTTATTGAAGTCCAATGGGGCCCCATTTTTATCAAACCTAACCTATTAGCTATTTTTTATTATGCGATAAGTGCTCATTGTTAATGAAAAAGTATTAAAAATTAATGATGATAATTCAATTTTTGTGGGCCCTTGACACTTGGGGATCCAGGGCTTAAGCCCTATTAGTCCCTATGTAGGTCTGCCCCTGATGTCAACCAATACTACTTAATGTTAGGCACTACAAATATACCCAGTTTGATTAGTTGAATTTTAAATTTTATTTATTTATTTATTTCAATTTTTCATTTATATTTTAATTTAATAGGTAGAAATTTACCTATGTAGTCCCAATGGCAACCACCGAATGTTATAAATAGAAACACTTATTTATAATACAATTATTTAACTTAAATGTAGTAAAAACATAAATATTCAACTCACATTTACCATAGTTTTATTTCCCTTTTTTCTTTTTTTGGCATAGAACATGAATCATCTATTTGTTTAGAAACTTCATCCTTTCTCTTAAATGACAATTTAACAGTACTTCTAACAGACATTTCCACTTTCTTATTTTTAAGTTTTTCTTTCTTCTTTGTATTTGTTTCGGGGCAGAAGGCACACTTTCCGGCATTTTCCAAATTGGAGTTTGTCCAGCACTGGGATATATCCTACTCAAATGCTTAGCAAATAATTGAAAACGTTCTCCAGGTTTTAAATATTGCCATCTAAACATCATCTTGTACATAAAAGAATACAAGTAAGAATCTGATAGATCTTCAGTAAAATGCATAGGCAAATTTTTTCTATTTTTTAAATAATGCCACAAACGTTGTATTTTTTGTGTATGCACACTGGTTACAGGATCGACAAAATTTTCAGCATATTTATGTGTAATGGACTTATGTGTAATGTCAATGCCTTCTAAGTCATCAATATGATTGTACCCTTTCCATTTAGCGTATATGATACTTCCAGATTTCTTTAAAAAAATCAATTTTTTAAAAAATCTTCTCAAAAAAATGAAAAACTTCAAGGGTTAATACTGAATACCATTGTCGTATTTTATCTATAACTGCATTTTATCAGAGACAAAAACTACTTAAGATTACAATTGTTAGTCTTTATTACACAATGGATTTTAAGTGCAAAATTTTGTTTCACTTGCACTCCTCTTCAATTTTTTTAGAAGATTTTTTAAAAGAAATATAAAAAACCACACCATAAGTAAATATATATTTTTGTTACTTATACACAAGATATTTTGAAATTACCCAGTTAAGACTTAGTTGAGATCTATCATTCACTTTGACACAAAACGTGTTATCTTGACGACATACTCCTCCAACCCAACAATTTACCTTCAAAATATGCCATTTTTCATTTTTTCTTTTGCTTATCAGTTTTCATCTATTTCAACTATTTTCCCCAAGCCCCCAATTTTCAATTCTGAAAATTACTTACAGAAATCATCATAACAAGGTGCATGTAATTAGCCCAATCTACAGCAGTGCATTTACTAATGCCCTCAGCCAAACTAGTAGTACTCAATGAACACTCAATACATATTAAATGCCATATGAAAGAAAATATAAACCCCCATGAAATTTTTCCAAATTTACTTTTGAATGTTCCGTCATACGATGAACTGTTCATTTTACATTGGTTATGTGTAAAGGATACAGAATTGTGATCTTTTCTATAAATTAATTTACGACAAAATGAGCAATTGGTACAAACAGCATCTATGGGTTGCAAACCGAGGTGAATATCTATCTATCTATCCAGTGGCATCCTCTCTACAGAGGGTTGCATTTGATGAAGTATTCCTCTCCATGTTTCTCTATTCCAGGCTTCTCTTAAATCCTTTCCAGTCCAGTCTTTGATGTTATCTCTCCAAGTCTTTCGGGGTCTTCCTCTAGGTCTTGTCCCCTCCACCAGTCCCTCAATCACTGTCTTTAGTAGTTGTCCTCCTGATCCTCTAGCCAAATGTCCAGCATATCGTACCTTTCTTTGTTGGATATTTATAAGCAACCTTCTCCTCAAGCCCAGCCTGTCCAAAACTTCCTCATTTGTTATTTTCTCCGTCCAACTTATTCTTTGCATCTTTCTCAAACACATTTTCACATTTACATTTCATAACACATTTCAAATGAGTTAATTCTTTCCATCATTTCATGCGTAAGAGTCCATGCCTCACATCCATATGTTAGTACACTCCAGATCATTGTCCTTAGGATCTGGAGTATCCGAGGTGAATAGCAAATTAATATCTGAAGATATTCTCTTGTTGACATCTAAATCTTAAAGTTGAATTCCAACATATGAAAAAAAATCTCTTGAAGTGCAGTTTTTCCAAAATTCTTCTGAAACTTTCACAACCTCCAATATTATATTGTTAAAGGGAAACATAACAAATATAATATTGGATATAATTTTAAATTCTACAAAAAAGACAAACCTTCGAATTTAACTCATTTGACTTTATGAACGTACCCTAGGTAAACTTCTACCATGGCGGTAGGCTTAATGAATTTATAATATTGATAAAACCAGTTAAAATATTGATACATAACAATGGTATCTAAATTCTGTAAGACTATATTAGATTTGTGATAATTGTTTAAATCTTATAAATAGTTATAAATAGAAATAGTTCTTGCTACATATGCATAGTAGTATAAAAAGTTGATTTCCAGAGTAAAAATTTCCAATATTGTAGTACTACATGTGCTTCAAAATGCTATAACAGTCTTCTTCCCAAAACTACTGGAGTGAGTAAATAAACAATCACAAACAAAACCTTTTTTAATCAGTAATTGAAAATACGTTAAAGCTCAATTACTGGTTAAAAAAGGTTTTGTTAGTGATTGTTCACTTCAAAATGTTCTATCATTTATCATAATTTAGTCAAAATTGCTCACAATGTTATGAAAAATCTTTATGAAATGACATGCTATAATTTATAAGAATAAAGGCTAACTATGAAATATGTAATGAATATAATATACTATAAAATCTTGGATATAGGCTACAGCCTAATACAGGCAAGGTTACATTCATAAAATTCATCATGTGTTGCCTATTCACAAGGGCAACTAATACATGAAAAACTGATTACTGGTAAATATTGTAACTTTCATATAAAAGAAAAATGAAGTAAAATATATCAGTAATAATGAAGTGATATACTAGCAATAATAATTTCAAAGCATTTGTTAGGTGTGAAAGGTGATAAGCTCCACAAAGAAGAATTTAAGAAATATCACATTTATATTCTTCATTAATAACCAAACACCTTTATCGTTGCCGAGAAAGTTTAATTAAAACAAACGTTTTCGACCTATTCCATAGGCCATCATCAGGTTGAAAACAGACAATTGGAAGATTTCGTTCCACAAGATCGAATACAAATATTCAAATTTCAAAAAAACTATATTTATATTCTTCTTTATGTGGCATATCACATTTTGCACCCAATCCATTCAATTAACTCTAGTACATAGCACAGTGAGATTTAAATAAATAATGTTATCCCTGATGCTGTTCTTTTCCTATTGGTTTTTATTTAGAATCATACATAAAACCTTGGCTATAGGTAGTAGCCTACATAAAGGAGTGGCTTATCCATGAAAAAGTCAATATTCCATTACAACTTTTGCTTATATGCAAGGGTGGCCTTTAGCTAAGGTTTTAAGGTATAGGCAAAACATTATAAAATAAAATAATCTCTTTTATCATATTACAAAAGTATAAATTATAACAAAATATGTAAGGTATTTTATAAGAATTACCCTGTGTAATAATCTGACAATAATTTTAACAAAAATCTTTTGCATATTTATAAATCAATAAGCATATTCTATTTCAGATTATGTAAAAAGTTGTGCAACATTGGAAGTATGCAGACAAGTTGTTTTAGCCTTAGATGTATCCTTTAAATTTTTTAAAAATTATATTAATAATCATTTTTTTTTACATATGTCTAAATTTTATTATATAAAGGTGAATTATAATAAGAGATGAGGTATTTTTTAATTTGGTAAAATTATTTATGATTAAAAACAATACTGTAGACCTTTATATTTATAATGAATTTCCCAAACAGAAATTCAATCCATAACTGGTAAAATAAGTAATAATTGTCTTGAAAAATTCAGCCAATTTGATTGCAGAATTTTTAATGCACAATTCAGAAAATTTTAGATTACATATAATAAAACCTGTTTAAACTGAGGTCATATGATACCAAATATTTTTTTCTGTTTTGAATGTGTTTCAGAATTTTTTTTTAACTACACAAAATAAATGTTATACAGTTACATTTATTTTTATAGTAAAATAACTTTTATTACATATGTAAGAACATTTTATTACTAGGTTTAATCCAAAATGATTCCAAGATGGAAGAATTTGAATGCAAAAATTGAGAAATATTTCATCCTAAAAAGTTTTCACGTGTGTTTCCAAGAACTTGTTCTAGGTATTCAATCTTTTTGAGCTCACACAACAGCAAATAAATAATTTGAATACCAATAATTGGTGTCATTCTGCTGTTGGAAATTGTCATCGCATTGCAATAATAGAGACTAAGTTATTCTGTGATCTTATCCCTGAAGGAACCTAACATTATTTGTAATTAGGTATTGACTCTATTTTGACTGTTTTGGGTTCAAGGAGTCTGAAAATGTTGAGATTTGCAAAAATACCCAGAGTCAAATTTGACACAATTCCCAAAAAATTTCTAGAATTTTCAACCCATCCAGATTTGTTTTTGGATCCCTGAAGTGGAAGGCAGACATCTTAACCACGCAGTCATCTGGCATTGTTTTATAGGTAGTAAGATGGTCTTCTTTCAAACTGATTATGAGTTTAGACAGACCCACAAGTAAAGATGTAATAATAAATTTAAAAATTTTTGTATAAAGTTAAGACAATTATACATTTGCATAACATAACTAGTATAAATTTATATCTTATATTAAGTAATTATTGAATTAAAATAGTTAAGAATTAATTAATCAATACTACTTATTTCCTAAGTACTCCATTGTCATAGATGGAATCATAACTTAACCTGAATAAAGCAAAAATTTATGTTCTTTGTAATCAAAAACTTCTACTTTTCCAATTCAGGTGTGTTTCCATTTTAAACAGGTTTTATTTTATAATCAGTATCTGTTAATTTATAAATGTTTTAAATGGTTCTATTAACCATTGATATAACAAAATTACCAAAGAATACAAAGAAACACATGAAACTTTACAATTAAGAAATGAAATCATAATTGAACTGAAGATGATGAATTTGTAATTTTAATAGAAAGTGTTGAAAAGAGATACTTTAATTATGGTCACTCAGGACATTATTGAATTCAATACAAACACATTTTCATTGTTTTACATAATTTATGTTTATTTTTATTAATGGAAATGTTTAAAATATTACTTAATGTTATATTAATATAGTTTCTGTTAAAAAAAAACATACTTTGAAACTACATTTAATTCATATACTATCATTTATTAATCTTAACATAATCCAGTCAACAGGAAACGGAAGATTAAAATTTAGTGATTATAAGAATTTAATGTGCAGTTTAAAAATGTGGCAGGTATAAAAAATATTAAATATTTTTATAACAATTTTGAAATAGATCAATATATAAAATAATAATTTTTAATTTCTTTTTCAATAGATGGCAATTGTAAGTATTGAATTTACAACTGAAATTGTGTAATAATTAAAATGATTAATACAGTTGACCCCCCCTATAACATTGTTGATAATTCCATTTTATATGAATTCCATGTTGTATGAGTCACTTAGATTTTACAAATATGTGTGCCAGACTGTGAACAGCTCACGTATTTGTAAAATCTAAGTGACTCATACAACATGGAACTCATATAAAATGGAATTATCAAGTGTTATAGGGAGATCAATTGTATTGCCTAGTAAAGAATATCACTATTATTTGAGACAGTTATATTAACTTAAATTAAGAGAAACAGCTCTTACTATTCCATATTAACAAACATATATATCATGATGCAAAATTAAGTAACTACTGTATTTAAGAGCTTATGGATATATGAAAAAATTTCAGTTATTAAACAAAATAAAATTTATGACTTTTACTGAGAGTTTCACAAGCTGTAAAGATGAAACTATTCATTAGTTTACCACTTATTATATCTAAAACTCTATAAACACAATTATTTCAAGCTTAAAATTTTTAAATAATTTGTTCAATTTGACAACATTTAACATTTAAAATGTATTTACCACTTAATATCATCCAATGACAATTGGGAGCCAAAATAATTTGCATGTATCAGAATCATATTACAAAATAATAATCTTAACATCTATTGATATCAAACTATAAATATTTTCAGTGACATCGATGTTCAGTTGTTAATTCTTATCAATTCAAAATATTCATTTAAATTTTTGAAGATAGTTAATATCAGCAAATGTAATTTATGAGGTGGTATCCAAAATATTCTGGACTAATGTTCTAAAACTTGAAACTTGAAAACTTATTTTAGTTCTTATTGCTTGCCATCAGTCTTGAAGTAATCCCCTTGTCCATTCACAATTCCAGCATTTCTTCCATGATTTGAATACTCCCTGAAAGTCATTTATATTATTAGATTCAGCATCACCTGCAATTCCCTCTGAAAATCCTCAATTGTGTCAAAACACCTTTTCAATTAATTTTAATTTTTGGGAACAAAAAGAAATTGCTGGAGACCAAATCTAGTAAGTAAGAAGGTTGGCATGATAGCCTTCATGTTTAGTTCCCAGCCATTGAACAACTAAATGTTTTTGGCTAAAAACATTTGTGTGTTCAGTGCTGAGTGAGCTGGAGCATTGTTGTGGTGAAGCAGGAACTTGTTATTGTGCCAGAGGTTCTGGCATTACCTTCTTACATTTTCATACAATTGTGAGTTTGCTGACCCTGGTGGAGATTGGGGACTTAAAATCCCACTTCTCTGACACCAATGTGAGTTTTGCCAACTTACAGGGAATCTATTAACTTTGCATCAAAAATGGTCTGTCTTTTCCATATGTCTGGTGGTCATGGAGACATAGATGACATGTCTTTATAATCAACCATTTATTAAGACTGAAAGGATGCTTATAGATTCTGCAGAAAGATTCCTTCAGATGATAGTCTAAATAGTCCGTAGATAATCCATGTGGTACAATATCCAGTTAGAGATTGTAGTCTTCTCCAGGGAATGATTAAAAATAGATGATGATGGCAGCCCTGGGACAGTATTCTTGAGGATGACAGGCAGGAGTTTTGCTGGAGTTCAGAGTTGTCAGGAAGGAGAGGATAGTGCAATCAGAGACTAGCAATGTCGATTTCACTTTTTGTACATACATCAACACAAGGTCCAGATAGATATTCACAGTCCAGAGGATCTGCGCTTAGCGTGTTGACTGACTGAGTCTTGACTAACCAAGTGCATTGTGTCCTTGATGATCGGGGATTATATTAATCTCAGTCTTTCGATTAGCAATTTCAATTAGTTGATCTCCCTCATCCATGCTTTCCGAGCGGCCGGTCTCTCATTACTAAATGTAACAGGACTCCAACCCAGAGCATGGGAGAGGTCAAACTCAAAGCTGAATTTGATCTCCCAACTGGAGATGGTCAATCATAGGATGACATTCCTTCTAAGATTTACAACACTGCATCACATTTCTAATATAAACAAATTCTCTGTGTCTAACTTCTAACATTTTTCTTTTGCTGTTTAAAACATAAAATTCACAAAATTCGTGACAGTTCAGACCTGTCCGGGATCTCACACAATTGCCACAAAACATCACAGTAGCAATGGAAGTTGATGGTTTGGACTACTGAGACAAATTCTTTGTTCATAACACCCTTGATATCAAAGAAAACAATACACATGATCTTCACATTACTTTTCACTAAAAACCTGCATCTGATTAAGATTGTTTACTAAATACTTGCCAAGTTATTTCCAGAGTCTCTGTAACAGTTTTTCTGAGCTGTGCACAGAATTTTATACAAATTTACTGTTTCTTCATCGGACTAAATACTGGTGGATTGAAAATTTAGCTTCACTTACGTTAGTTAGCCCTATGTCTAATAACAAGTGAGTTTGATTGCCGTACTTAGTGGGCTGTGATAAGTTTGCTAAAATTGTTAGATTTTCAGTTAAACAAAAGTTAATTCATTGGCACTAATCGAATATTCTTTAAGCAAATCAATGTTAAGGTCTCAAATAATTATGAATTTGTGATCTCTATATTTGCTATTGGTTTTATATGAGATTATCGTCTGTAGTATGTCAAAAGCCTATTGGAATTTGTTGCCAGAGAGCGGTATGTAGTCACCAACATATATTTATTATAAGTTATTGTTAAAATATCTATATAATTTTCCGTAAAAGTTAAAGTTGATATTAGTTCATAGTTTAGAATCTTGTTAATGTATAGGACGATACTGCCGTGTTCACCTGGTGATCTTTCAATTTTCTCTCCTTGGTAATTGTGCATCTTTAGTGGAGGGTTGCTTTCATTTGTCCAGGTTTCAGTCAATGCTAGTATGCTGAAATTACAACTACAGTCTTGTATAATATTTGTAATTTCTGAAAATTTTTTGTTTAAGCTTCTGACATTGCAGTAAAAAACATAGCAGATTTTACAAAGAAAGGGCTGTATCTCGTTATGTTCTAAAAGTTCTTCCATCTTGGGTATAAGCTGACAATTTGTTGTAAAGATTGTATGCAGATTGGTAAAGAATTAATGTCTTTTTTTTATGTATATATTACCTCCACTAGTCCATGTGTTTATTATTTTTCTTTGCTTTTTCAACAGTCTAGTTCTATAGAAGAGATTTCTATTATAAGGTGACAAGTGTTTGTTTATGTAAATGTTATGTTCTTTGTTTACTATATCACAATTATTTGTTGTGATGCGCAGTTTCTTTTTCCCGATGATATTAATAATTTTCTGCAAATTTTACAATTATAGGGTGTGTTGGTTTGGGTATTTTTTTTTTAATATTATATTAATGAAGATAAACTGTTTTATTTTCACAGAATACTTTTGGAAATCACACAAAAGGAACATCGGGTATATTAAGAGCAGAAAAATTAAAAGATGCTTTAATTGATATTGGTAAGAATTCTTATGATTTGATATTTTTTTGTTGTTAATTCTTAACAGTTTCATTAACATAAATGTAGGATTTCAATTAAATGTGGAAACATTATCCTTACTGGCATTACGTTATATGAGAAAAGATGGAACACTAAGATTTGGAGATTTTGTGTCCTGTATTCTTCATCTTACAGTGGCATTTAGTAAGTTATTTATATACATTAATAAAAGAATATTATACTAAATTAAAATTAGTTCTATTCTAAGAGAATAATATTTTTTACTTTGAATTTCTAATAATAGTGAAAGTATTGTTTAATTTTTTTACTTAATGTATTTTAATAACTTAAGATTAAGAATTTTTATGCTAAAAAAAAATAACTGTTAAAGCTATAAGAACTTTAGGTACAGAAAAATTTTTAGCATAAATCTAAAAATATGTTTAAATTTAAACAGATGACCAGCCTTTGGAATTTTTCAATAATCAAATTTTGATTTTACATACTTTTTCCATAACACTTAATCATTCTGAGTATTATTTACATTTCTTTCTTTAAAAAAGCAAAAATTTCCAATTAAGGTGTTTTAAAGTTTTTCAATATTTATTGTGTAATAACTCATATAAAGTCATTACATTTAAAGCATAATATTCTTTTTATTAGACTGTAATTTTCAAATTGCAGCCTAATAAACATTTCCACTGTTGTCTGCCCTCTGTTAATCTCAAGAATGTATTTAAATAGATGAAAATCGAGACCAGATACAGAAAACTTAGGTTGGAAACCATAATTAACTATATATGAACTTTCAGTCTGGACAAGGAGTCATGCAATTTTAATTCAAAAGTTTCTCAAGAACAGAGTTAGATACATGAAAATTGAGACCAGATATATGGAAAGCTTACTTTAAAATTAAAATATGATTGCAACAATGTTGGGCTGAAATGTTTAATGTCACAATAAGTAATTTCTTATGGATAATTTTTGTCTTTTTAGTGTATTAATTTTGAAAATAAAGTATAACCAAAACAAAATAAAAAAAACATTACTATTATACTTAATAAATTACATTTATTTTTTTAAAGCAACTTTTGAAAAAAAGGATCCTTTACTGAATGGACATGTGAAGCTGAATTTATCAGAGGCAAGTAGATTAAAAATGTATAAAAAGTAAATTTTATATGTTATTGACTAGCAAAATTCTTCAAATATTAAAGAATTGTGATTTTTTTAGTTTTAATTTTGCAAGTGTTAATTAGAATTCCTTAATAGAATATTTTATTCAAAATATATTATTCAATCAAATATGTCTATTAAAATGTATCTATGTTTTGAATTAGTTTTAAGGAATTTAAAAAGAATTCTCATAAGATACATTCTTTTTGGACATGATTCGTGATTAATATTAAAAGGAATAGCTATAAGAGTTTGCAAAAAATAATAAATTAATACCTACAAAAAACTTCTTTGGATACTGCACTTGCATTAAATAAATACACCTCAAAAAATCTTAGAATGCAGTGATGCATTTTGATATAATATTTTCAGTGGTTTTTATTGATCATCTTCGAGATAAAAAATAGCAATTGAATGACATGTTCTGTTTGTTTTGAATGAAAACTAAATGTATTTCTAATGCATCTATTTAAATATTACTATTATAAAATAAAAAATTAAAAAATGAGAAAATGCTGAACTTTTAACTTAAATAATACATAAATGAAAAAAATACAAAAACAACTAAAATAAATAAACTAAATATTTTATTTTAGTTTTTTTTTTCGTATTTTTTCATTTACATATCATTTAAAATTCCAGTATTCTCTCATTTTTGAATTTTTTGTTCCAGAATAATAGTATTTAAAATACATGCATCAGAAATACATTTATGTTCCATTTATTTTGAATGAAAACCATCATTCAATTGCTATTTTTTATCCCGAAGAAGGCTGATAAAAAAATGACTGAAAATATTAGAAGATTAAAAAGTATCACTACCTAAGGTGTGTTATTCCAAGGTGTTATTACCTACAAAAAATTCAAAACGATAAATAATTTTTGTTATAATTTTAAAGTTTACAATAATCTAAAATTTTATTTCTGATAACATTTTAAATTATTTACTTGCTACCAAATTTTCAAACCATTTCCATTCAAACATTGATTAATTTGTATCCATTTTGCTGATGTTAAGATAAAGTTTTCTGACTATTTTCTCTTGTTTGGCAAAGCCAAATTTTTATTAGTGATGATATTGTTATAATCTTTTAATTGCATTACTAGTAAAAATATACTGTTTTAAATTAAAGATAAAAAAGAAAACATTTTTATTACATTTAGCTGTTGTTTGTGTTTACTAAAAAATTTCTAAAAACAAAACAACATTGTCAAGTAAAGAACAGAAATAATAGCTTATAAAATTCAATCTATATATATAATCGAGACGAGTTGATAATGATAATAATAATAAGTGCAGAGCTCAAACGGTTACAAGTTGAAAGTTGAAATTTGGTACACAGTTAGGGTACGTCACGAAAACACACACTAAGAAGGGATTTTTCGAAATTCCCCCTGGGGGAGAGAAACAGGATTAAAGTTTTAACAATGGAAGTGTTAAGTAACAATGGCAGTGTTAAGAATAGAAGTGTGAACAATGGACATATCAACAATGGAAGTGTTACGTAACAATGGAATTGCTAAGAGAAAGCGACGTACAAGACACAGATGCGGTTTTTTTCGTTTTTGCAGGAAATCGAACATAATTTTAGACCCATCTAAAAATTCTGTAATTAGTCTAGAAACAGGGGACCTAATTCTTGCATTCTTTGAAAATGGGTAAGATTGACTATAACGTAATAATCTTAATCTTCGCTATCATTACTTTTTGCCTGAGCAATACTGAGCCTATCTGCTAGTTTATAATAATTATTTATGAGACAATGAAATTTTCGGGTTTAGAGCAAATTAATATATTTCTGTTACACACTAATAGAAATATAAATTTCCATTTTAAAAAGTTATCTAATTATATGTTAATGTAAGAAATTACTAATTTCTTAAATTTATTCATGAATTTTGAAATATAGATTTGAGTTATGTACTAATGAGAATTGTAATAAGGAAGTTTTGCCTCTTACAGGTTTTACTATGTGTAAGTTAGGAAAAATAAAATACGATAAAACTTTGATTTAATGAACCTTGGATTTAACAGACATTTGAAAATTAATACCCTGTTAATTTTAAAATGCTTTTTAAATGTTGTTGAATTAACAGATTATTTATTTTTCAAATCCAAGAATCATTCTTTTAAAGTGTATTTTTCAAAAAATGCTTGTTTTATTTATTTAAATTTAAATTGCATACTTGTTTATTACAGTCTCAGAACTATAGTGAGTACATAATCAATAATACACATAGAAAAATTTTCTGTGAAATTAAACTTCTCATATATACTTAAGTAGATAGATACGTTTGTGCAATTAAAATTAAGTAAAAGCAGATAAAAAATTGGCATATTACTTAGTTTAATACATGCATTTGGCAAACCTACTTTATTATATAATGGACTTTCAGCTTTAACAGACACCCCTCACCCAAGTTAGTCCATTAAATTGAGGTTTTACTGTACTATATTTGCCAAACAAATGATGTACACTTGATGTCACTAATAATGGATTTAACTAAACATGGTATCAAATGAAAGATAATATTTTAGTATGTGATTGTATTCTTATCTGCAGAATATAAATATTAAAGCTCATTAAAGTTTTTGTGAATAGTCTACTCGAAGATTAATTCATTCAATATGTATGTGGCATTATATGGCTTAATCACCATTTTTTACACTAGTTCTGTGGGAAAAAAAAGGCATTTAATACATCCTAAACTCAGTTCTAGAACTTACTGCACTGAAATTACACAAAAAACAAACATGTGTGGAAATGCAAATAGTTGACAAGGAACATTCACTAATTATGATCGAAAGTCTGGATAGTTTCCTAATGATGCATTAAATAAATGAGGGTTCAGTTAGTGCCAGGCCTGGACTTTATATGGGCAATAGTTAATGAATCAAAAACCCAAAATAATTACTATACATAATAACGAAAAATCTGTTTATTTTTCTAAGCCCAATTATGTACAATAACAAAATAAAAAGATAACTTCATTATATTTTGAATTTTTGCTATTTTTATCAAATTCAAAAAAGTTTGTACAAGAAACTTTTCCCAATACTTGGGGACTTATAATTTAATTTATAATTATCTTAGAATTATCTCTATGAAACTGATAAGCAAATATATGAAATTGAAATCTACCAAAAATTCACAAGGAAATCTTACAAATTAACTTTGCCTAACCATCTCTGTCATCAATGGAACTTGAAAGCCTTGGTTTTATCTTGCTTGATCCTTAGCTCCATCTCATTTGATCTCAAGCTTCACCTCCTTTTTTAATGCAGTTGTGGTGATGTTACATGATTATGCTCACTCTATCCCATTTATATACTTAAGTGGCTAACATTTGTTTAATTCTAATAACCTTTCTTTAAGTCATGTCATTACCCTTACGTTTAATCTTTTATATTTTTTCATTGTTCTTTTTGGTGACAATTTGGGATGAGAGATCATTCTTTTAACTTCCTGTGGAAGTCTCCTCCAAGATGTCATTTCCAGGTTTTATGCCATAATACGTTGCCATCAGCAGTTGTCGTAGTAAGGTGAGTTTAGAATTTTGTCCAGATGAGGTGAAGTAGTCTAGCCTTAACAAAATAAATAAGAAAATGAACTAAAAATAATCCCCAAACAAAATATAACAGGTTGGAATCGACTCCTTACATGTGTTTCAACAAAGTCCCATATTAATCTATAGGAAATGTCCAAATTTCATGGGGAAGTCATCTGGACTCTCTCTGAGTTTAGGAATCATGAGAGGAATTGGGTGAAGGAACATTAAACAAACAAAATGATAAAGATAATTAAAGTTTTTGAAGTTACTGCTTATCAAAATTGACCTATGACTCAACATTTGAAAGGATTTTTAATAGTGTATTTTAAGTTGTGTGATAACACATTTTCATCAATCTCTCTCTACAACTACTATTCTGCAATAAAAATATAATATCTTATTAAACTAATTAAGTCCTTCTTTATGATTTAAGCCTAACAACAAGCTGATACATGATCTAATTGACAAAGAGCTTAATACTGAAGAATGAACAGAAATAAATTAAATTTAGTTTTTAATGCATATGTTAAAGTTTACTAAACATCTTACACCTTGCTGGCATATGTAGAAACTGAATCTGCCATTTTTCAAATTGAGATAAGACCTCATGACAAGTGAACATCATGAAAAACTTCTATTGGCTACATTTAAATACAAAATTTTCAATATGTAAAAAATTAAACATGTTCTATTCTAATTTGTGTTTGATTTTAGTAGAAACTTCAGAAAACATTGCTACGCTTTGTTCTATCCACATTTATGCAGTATTTTACAGATGTGCATTCCTGACTTAAGTCCATTTCTGTTTTAAAACAGTACACTATACTACACTGCTTTTCTAATGTATTGACACATTTAAAAAAGAGCATATTATAAAAAATATTAAATATTTCACCATTAATTATGACTAAAACAAATGCAGAGAAATTTCAAGAATATAGAGTTTAAATTTTTGTAGAGTAAACCACAAAGACAATATCCAAAAATTTATTTTTACAGTGAGAAAACAAAAAAGTGTTTCATTAATTACACTGCAAAAAAAAAACTGGATGTATTATAACTCAAAATATACCTTAATCCAGTAATAAAAAAACAAATTTCATGAACTAATGTTTTCTATCTTATTTAAAGATCGTCATAAACTTTTTTGTTAAATCTAAATTTGTTTTATTACTGGATTAAGATATATTTTGAATTAACAAAGGAGTTTCATTTATAACAGACTAGTAGCCCGGGTCGCCCCCTAGTGGGCGTTTTAGCAGTATTACAAATTCCTATGAGGCATGTTTAATGCACTTAATATAATTATGAAAGTTGTGTGCGCTTAATTTTTAAAAGTTTGATGTACTTAATATATATAAATGTATACAACTCTTCATCTTAGAAACTAAACTTAAAAAATCAATACACAAACAGCAAACAGTATTTGTACATGAGAAAGTGAAGCTATTCTTTACTCAAAATTGTTCAATAGAATTAATATAATTAAAAAATCAAGTATAAATATATACAAATCTTCATGTTAAAAAGTAATGTTAACAGATCAATACACAGCAAACAGTATTTGTACATGAGAAAGTGAAGCTATTCTTTACTCAAAATTGTTCAATAGAATTAATATAATTAAAAAATCAAGTATAAATATATACAAATCTTCATGTTAAAAAGTAATGTTAACAGATCAATACACAGAAAACAGTATTTCTGTTTGCTGTGTATTGATCTGTTAACATTACTTTTTACATTACATTACATTTACAAAACTTCTCTGTACACAACATTTTTGGTAAAAAAATTACTATTATTTGGAATCAATTTGCCTTGTTCTGATGTTTTCAGAATCTTGATTTTGACATCAGTAGCTCTCCTCACTCTGGAAAAAGCAACGTAAAGTTGTCCATGTCCAAAAACAGGTTCAGACAAAAAAATTCCAACCCTGTCAAGAGTCTGTCCTTGTGACTTATTTATGGTCATTGCAAACGAAGCCTTGACAGGAAACTGTCTTCGTTTCAGGGTAAATGGGTAATCAGAACCATTATTTGTTAAATCAGTTCGTGGTATCAGGATTATCTGTCCCGATCTGGACCCAGTAAGCACTTAAGCTTCGATGACATGATCTCTTAAACTCATCACAACTAATCGGGTTCCATTACACAATCCCCTTTTTGTGTTGAGGTTCCTCAGCAGCATTATGATGGTGCCAACCTTCAAGTGGAGTTCATGAGGGGGTAATCCCGATGCGCGTACACTGTTCAGGTACTCTATAGGGTAATTTAATCGTTCCTGGTGGTCATCAGTTTGTATCTCATCGTAGCTGTAATAAGTTTTTTCCCCTTGCTCATGTAAAAGTTTCAAAACTTCGTCATTGATTCTGTCGACGTCAGCATTTTTAGGGCAAAGTATAGCCCTATTTTTAATGGTTGGTATCATATCAGGAGTTATTTGCTCACCAAATACCTCCTTCACCAAATCACCTTCACAAAGAAATTCAGAGGGAACCTCGATAGTGTGATCAAGTTCAAGAGGATTCCCCAATGTGCCGTTTCCCAATTTCAACAGCCATTCACTATATTTAGGGTCCTGTGATCTCATATTGGTACTCAATGTGAGTTTCTTAAAGGAGCTCCAAGAATCACAATACTTAAGTCCAGACTGGACAATCGCTGGTCGCATTGCGTGCGGGAGAATGTTTAGGCATTGCCGAAAGTCACCTCCAAGTAATATTACCTTCCCACCAAATGAAATTTGATGTCCAGTTACCTCTCTTAAAATTCTGTCAATGGCATTCATAACATGGCTCGATGCCATGGTGCATTCATCCACGATAAGCAACTTTGCTAATCTAATATCTCTTCCATCTTTCGAGTCCAAACTCAGATTTGAAATGGATGTCTCATTGACTTCTAAAGGTAACTTAAACAGAGAATGGTAGGTTCTACCTCCACTGAGCAAGTTTGCCGCAATTCCGGTTGATGCTGTGGGAATGACAATTTCATTCCTTGCTCGAAAGTAATGAAGAAGAGTTCGATACAAATATGTCTTCCCACTTCCTCCGGGACCGTCCAGGAAAAAACATTTAGGGTAGATCTCTTCATCATTCACAGCATTGATTATTGTTGTAAATGCTTGTCGTTGGTCATCATTCAAAGATGTAATCATCTCATCAGCGGCCTTCTGCTCAATGTCTGAATCATAGATAATCTGATTCATACTTGGCAAATCATAGCCCACATCAGGTAAATTGAAATTGCAGAGTGAATGACCAAGAAGAGTCAGGGTATCTTTTACATCCTTAAGTGCATACTCAGCACATCTTTGACATTCACCCTGTTTAAGATGTCGCTCATAGCAAACATCCTCTGTCAAATACTGTAAATTATCATTCCATAACTTAAGAGCATCAGAGGGAAGACCATAAGCACAGATATAGGCAAACATTTGCCTAAGCTGGAATGGCATTGCATAAACAATGGCATCATGAATTGTGTCTTGCCAAATTGTGTCATCCAAAAGATATCCCTTGCGCTTCGCAGCCTCTAGAAAGGTACCTACCTGAACGGACTCGTCGTTCACCACAATTGTTCGTAAGTGTTGAAAAGATGTCACTGCCTTTTCGTGGCATAAAAATAATCGAAGATAGTATCTTTCTGGGTCTTTAATACTTACATTTACCATTCTCCCAATCACTTTCTCTCCTCCCATTTGTCTCCTTTCCCACTTTGCAGTCGTATCCTTCCAAACGAAGTGTTTGGGTATTTCGGAATAAGTAAAGTCATGCGCAGTTTCATCTATTACATTCAACTTAAACCATCCTGTCAATTTTGTATCTTTACTCTGAGCTCGATGTGCAGCCACCTGTTCATTTCCCTGTTGAAAGTACACAATGTGTTCATTTTGCAGATGTACTGGTAGTCTATAGATAGTGTGCGACTGATCATGCATCTTGAATCTAAAAATTCGATGAATCGCTTCAGGTGCACTCACATATCGAGAGTCCACATACTCCTTCGTCTCATCTCTTTCGTTCCTCTCAGTAATACAAAGGTTTGCACAATCATGACCTTTGTATACATACTTGTATAAGTACTTCACACTCTTTACTGATGAACAGATCTCCACATTTATATGACAATTATATGTTAGTAATAAGTATGGATTGTAAGGAACAACCCAGCTATTATCTATCAACTTCCCATTCACCTCAACAGATCCTTGATTCCGTCGTCTATAATATGGATATCCATCCAAATTTCCAAGCGTAGCATCACAGAAGGACTTTGGGAAGTTCTTCGTGCAATCACTGTCAACCATGCAGGGACTTGAAGGGTTTCTCTTCCCACATGGTCCATGGATCATATGTTTCGTGACTATTTCAAAAAGTCGTGGCGAAGTCTCTTTATCTGGAATCTCTGCTTTCACAATTTTATCAATATCTTCAGGAGTGGTAATTTTTTCGTCCGTGTCTAAGATGATCAGAATGTGTGCATGTGGAAGACCTCTCTTCTGAAACTCAATAACATGCACATGTGCAAGAACCTTCCCAAATAATGACTTACGCCTATTTGTAATGTCATCAAGAAGTTGTTTAAGTTTCAAGTGAAATACTCGTGCGACCAAGTCAGGTCTGAATTCAGATTTTTCCCAAGGTTTGAGATTTTCAGTTATTTCTTTCCATTTTGGGTTGCAAGTCATTGTTACAAATAAATCAGGCTTTCCATACTTTGTGACAATGGCCATAGCATCTTGATAATACTGCTGCATGTTTCGTACTCCACCCTGGAAACTTGAAGGCAGTATAACTGCTTTTCCTATCAGGTTATTACTCCCATGAACTTCCTCATCCCGTTCTATCGCATCCATTAAACCATTATATTTCTCTGATCTCAATGTTGACTGATTATTTTTCACCCAGTTCAAGTCATTCGCCTCAGCTCTCACATAAGCATCCACCATGTATTGTTGTGTCAATTTTCCCGCACTCAATATCGGATTAAATTCATCATATCGAGGAGACAATCTGTAAGAGAAATATTCCTTCATACTTATTCTTTCTCGTGTCTGTGCCCCATTCTTCTTTACTCTTGCAATTGTGGTTGTCCATCCGTCGTCTCCTCCAGGAAACAGTATGGGGTATGTCAATGCATCCAGCTTTTCGTGTAGTATACTTACTCGTTGTATCCCTCCATTTGGGTTTAGAGAATCAGGTCTGAGATGTATAATTATATCTCTTTGAAGTGGAGGCTCTCCATCTTTTGTCTGGAAGACAATTGCCACCTCATTTCCAGTTGGACTATTATATCTTCTCTTGTCATTTTTTTTATCATGGACAATGGCTAATGCCAATTTAGTTGGTTCAATTCCTTCATTCTCTGCCTTCTCAATTGCTTCTCTCTCAACCTCATGTAACATCTTGAGGGCTTGTGCTATTGAATTGTTTTGCATTACCTCTCCAATTATCCTCATGATTTTTTCATTACAATGTTTATTTTCGGGGAGACTCATGCGATGCTGTGCTGCTTCATCTGAATCAAGAATGTAAATTTGGGCAAACTTCCTCTGTTCTTGCTCATTCGGGTGAAGTGTTCCAGTTCGGTGTACTATCTGTCCGCACACTCGAAAGCAGTAGGGTCCATTTCCAGCAGGTGGCTTCACATTGGCACCTGTAGATGCAAATGCAAATGAACTGTTGTAAGATCGAATACATTTCATAAAATGCTTGCTCTCAGGACCTTCACCAGTCAAGAGGCACCGAAATGTTTCAGGGTAAGGCTTATACTTAGACAGTTGTACTTGCCCCTTCTGGCAACATCTTGAGAATTGATCGTGATGATTACATGTCTTCTCCCCCTCAAAGTTAAGTGATAGGCAATGTTTACAAATGATGTCCATTGGCCCAAGATAATTCTGTGGAAAATCAAAATCATTGTTTTCAGCATTCACTGAGGCATTCTTAAATGCTAGGCGTGCATTTTTCTCTGCATCTGTTTGAAGGTGGCATCTATCAGATCGCTGCTGTTCAGTTTCATTGGCTTTTTGCTGTCGGCGTGGCTCTAATCTAGCCGATCGTTGTTCATGAGATTCATTTTGTCTTCTATGTCGTCTTGCTTCTGTCTCCCTGTGCAACCTTGCAGATCTCAGCTCACCAGTTTCATTTTGTCTTCTATGTCGTTTTGCTTCTGTCTCCCTGTGCAACCTTGCAGATCTCAGCTCATCAGTTTCATTTTGTCTTCTATGTCGTTTTGCTTCTGTCTCCCTGTACAACCTTGCAGATCTCAGTTCATCAGTTTCATTTTGTCTTCTGTGTCGTTTTGCTTCTGCCTGCCTGTGCAACATTGCAGATCTCAGCTCATCAGTTTCATTCTGCAAGCCTCCACGTGTTGATTGTGCTATTCTCTGTAATCTTTCCTGCGCACGTCTCTCCCTTTGTCTTGCAGCAGCGGCAGCTTTACGTTCCTCCACAGTGGCGTATTTCTTTGGTCGTGCCATGAAAGGTTTCTATTATTATATATTAAAATATAAGCTTAACTATTTTAAACCTTATCGTTTTATCGTAGCGGTTCAAATCTATCCGGTTTTTCATTATTCGCCCCCTAGTGAACATTACAGACATTCCGTGACAATAATACATTCCTATTACAAATATAATGAATTATTTATATTGTTATATTGACCAAATAATAATTTATTGGCCAAATGAATAATAATAATTTATATTGTTCATTTAAATAATAATTAAAATTGTTAATTTGAATGTTTGAAATATGACACACGATAGGGGCGCCTCTAGTGTCCGTTTTCAAACGGTTACGGGACAGACGGACAGTGGAATGGGTTATATATATAGATATGATTAGTATATAGACATTTACACGTTCCTGTATATTTTCTCAAAAATAAAGTAAAATTTTATTTTCTGTTTTTTTATTTTGAGGTAATTTTAATTAGAGGTGAGAGATCCAGTTTCACTGCTGGAACAGTTAGGGTAGACTGTTCCGTCAGAACTGTTAAGCTAGGCAGTTCGTTGGAACAATTAGGCTAGACAGTTCTTTGGAATCATTATGAAATGTTGGAATTGCTTAGTCTGTTGGATTAGACAGTCCCTTGTTGGCTTTATATAGGATATAAAATGTTTGTCTTTCTATTCTTTGTTTTCTGGTCAATCTGTTTCAAATTATTCTTGTTTAACTCAGAATCTGAGGAAAATATAGACTATCACAAAACCTGGACACCTTACCCCTCCTGATTTGATCCCCCTAAAACCCATGTCCGAGCTTCACCAAATTTTTCAAGCTTATTCTCTGGGACTCTGGGGAAAATATAGAATATCACGAAATCCAGAAACCCCACTCTTTCCCTGATTTGATCTCCTCGATGTTTCATGATAAACACAACAATTGTAAGCTAAAAAAACCAAATTTGTAATATGGTTTTCATTTTAATGTTTAGTCATTTCTTGTTTGGATGGGCAGTACCAGACAAATCTTGTGGTTACTAATAAAACAAATAATTACAAACTCTAATAAAAATATAAATTTTTAAAATATCTGTGTAAATTTGATTTTTCCTAAAAATCTATGGAACATTTTCATTAGTTCAAGTTCAAATTCAGATAAAGAATTCGTTGTTCTGTGGAAAATTATATTTGTAAAAGTACAGAATGAATGCTTTAATAATTCCTACCAGAACAGTCTCGACACTTGGTGTGGAACTATTCCTCCAGAACTACCTACCCCTAATTTCAATAAATATATCTATAGTAAAATACTTGTCAAGCTTCAACCAAGACATGTTCACTACTTCAAAATGTGAACATAGTATATTCTTGTTTAAACTGGAAAGATTAGAGTACTGTGCAGTTCTGACTTTTACAGATTGTACTATATATAATGTGAATATTTCAATAACAGTAGACCCCCCTATAACACGGGTTCATATAAGACAGATTCGTATAACACAGCAGAAAAATTGCGATTGTGTTCGTATAACACTCTAAAAGAGGTTCATATAACACGGTAAAAGAATGAGACAGAGTGTCATGGCTGACTTGTGTCTCGACAGGATTGGTCGAAACTGGAACAACAGTGGCCATTGCACAAACCATTGAGCTTAAACATGCAGCGGACCTACTAAAAAAACATTTATTATTCAACGGCCATAAAAATTATATTTCTATTAATGATGTCTCCAAAGTTCAGTGAATTTTTCACAGAAAGAATAACTTATCGGGAAACACGTGACCACTGTCTGATGAGCCACTCCGCAACAAAAATGAGCTTAAGCAATGGCATCGTCAAACAGTGTGCACTCGTTAAGTATTTTTACAATTTTTTGTTTATAGCGTAGTTTATATAAATTATTCTGAAAAAAAATTATACGTGTTTTGGAAATGTTCGAGTCAAATTAGCCTAGAATCGATTAATTTTATGGAAGAAAACCTTTCAAACAGTTGTACCCCCTAAACTGCACAAGTGCCGGGATGTGAACGGCTCACGTATATGTAAAATCTAAGTGACTCATACAACACGAAATTCATATAACACGGAACGTATCTACTGTGTTATAGGGGGGTCTACTGTATCTTGATTTATGGATAATTCTGATATATAAAAATAAAATTTTAGAATTTGTAATACAATTATAACTTATTACATTTTTTTTTCCAGTGGCTTAAAGCATCTTTGCAGAGTTAATGTACTTGGACAAAGTAATTTCTTTCATATATGCCATTAAATGTTATACTAGCATGTTTCATTATCAACTGTGATTTCACTGCAGTTTATTATATTTATATAATTCAAAGACTTCTATTTATTTATTGTAATGAAGAAATTGTTTAGAAAATAGTGAATTAACAACAGAATGTTGAAAACTAATGCAAAAGTTTTGTAATCTGTATGTAACATATTTTATTAATTTATTCAAAGAAATATATGCACAAAAGTATGTATCATCATCATCATTATTTCATTCTTGTAAAAATTTTATCTGTAAATAAAATAATATATTTTTTACATTGGACTTCAAGAATTATCATTAAAACATTAGCAGATGTCAAGGTTTGACATCTACTACTATCCTTGTATAAAGATTTTTCAATTCTAATTTTAAAACTTTATAATGCAAACTATTTAATCCATCTTTTTCAAATCTTTCTTTTCCATATTTTAAAAGATTAAACCTGTAAAATTTAAGTGTTAGTATAATTTTTCTTAATTGTGCAGTAATGCATAAAATAACATACCTTTCAGGATTGGGAACCGCCTTATTATGAAAAATCATTGTAAACTGAGATATTTTTGGTTCCCATCTAGTAATTTCTAATTCCTTTGACTTTAATCTAAAATGCAATTATAAGGTATTAGTCTTTTTTTGTAAAAATAATAAAATTAACAGATAAAAAAGTTACCAAACCTATCAGCCAAATCATCATCTTCTCCTCCCCATCCAAAGAAATTATTACTGTAGCCATTTATTTTAATAAATTGTTCTTTACTGAATGCAACAACACCTCCAAATATATCTTTGTAAGGAAGTCTAAATTTGTAAAAACATTTTTATTTAAAGATGAATCATTTGTTACAAATAATAATACCAAATTAGCTAAACTGGACAAAAATGATAAAACAATCTTTGTAAACACAATATGTAAATTAATATTTTTGTATTGACTACAGTAGAACTTCAATTACCCGACTCAATTGGGTTGGTTGGATAACTGAAAAATTGGATAACTGAAAAGAAGGAAAAAAATACATTATTAGTATAGTATATTAGGATATTAGTATATCCCATGTAATTAGTTTATTAGTATATCGCTATTAACCAACTTCACGTTGAATTTTCATCGATGTTTAGCCTAACAATTTTTTTTTTTTAAATAATAATCATTGCTATTGTATTGTTAAAAATTATTTTTAAATTATTTTATTGCTCACGAAACAAACAACCACTCATAATTAGAAAATTAAGTCTCATTTAAATATTGGCCTCCCTTCAATGGTCGAGCCATTGATGCCAGCTAAAACACGCAAATATTTAACAAAAATAATATTAAAGTAGCCAAGATATAGCCAAATATTGTAATGCCACATAACTAGCGGACATTTGAAATTTGCCGATTAGAATGGTCGGTTAACTGATGTGACGGTTAATCGGGGTCAGATAATTGATGCTCTACTGTATATCCATCTTCAAAGAATGTATTAATTATATACAAATTTCAACTGAAATGCAAATTTTATTGCCCAAGAGCCACAACTTATTTTCTTACCTAGCATAATGAATCTACATATCTCTCTCTTGGAAAAAAAAACTTAAAAACAGTTTCTAGAAGTCTATGAATATATAAATTCTGAACTAAAATTGATGATGTTATAGAACAAATTAGTGTCCATCAAAGAAGAGTCTTTACACATTCATCTTTTGCAGTACATATACAGAGTTGAAATTTCTGTTTATCAGAAATGTTGCTAGAAGTCATGGTTTACTTAGAGGTATTAATAATAATATCATTAAAGCAACACAAGTAAAGTTGAAATGCAAATCAATAATGAATCAAGATAATCCAAGGGAGAGGGATACACAGCAAGTACTAGTGATTACAGGAAAGTGTATGGCTGGGTTGGTTGCACTATATACCAAAAAAATGCAGCTTTACTTTAGGAATAAGATTCTGCATGGTAATGATCATCATTTGTAGTGATAAGAACAGCATAGGGAGGTTATATAAGTCAGATATAAATATACTCTAAAACAACTAAACAGGAAGCATCCTTCCTGTTTAGTTTTAGAAGTTTTAATTTATATGATTGCTACAAACATGGGTCAAAGAAAACATGGGTGAGAATACCACATCCATTGCACAGTGAATTTGTGATAAAAAACAAGTAGGGTTTGGGACAAACTACCACCAATTAAAGAGTATCAGGAAGGATCTCCAATAAGAGGGTTGGAATAAATCTACATACATTACATATCTGAATACCTAAAGGTAGGATTACCAGATGTCCCACTTTGACTGGGACTGTCCTAGTTTCATGATATGGTTCCTGCATTTCGGTCAGTTTGTCATTTTGTTCTGGTTACTTGGTAAAATTTTAAAAGTGCCAAATATACAAGAAGTAAAAATAGTGCTGCCTCAGGTAAAATGGCAATTTGGCAACTAAAATGTCTCCTCTGTTACACTCACTGTTGCCAATCTAAATATTTTGTATCTAGATCTAAGTACAGTACTTTTAATATTGTTCAGATGTTTTCTCCCAAAATTTATAGCATGTGGCCTATTGAGTTTAGATGTTGTATTTTTTCATCAAGATATTTTTTCCCAGAATTTATAATAGCGTATAGCCTATGAGATCCAGACATTTTTATTTCAATTTTTAGATATTTTGTTTCAGTTAGAGTTAATAATACTGAAAATTACACTGACTACATCATTGTTGCACATGTCCTATCTTAGTCGAGTTCAAATTGCTAGTCGGCATTTGTGATTATTTTGTACTGTACATTAAGTTAATTTAATCTCCAAAATGCCAAAAAGAAAGTGTTTACTGATAAAGTAAAAAATAAAAAAGTTTGTGATCGTATTGACAGTGAAATGTGAACTGTGCTTTTCAGAATTTTCAGTAACTCAGGATGGACATTCGGATATTAAAAATTACTTGAAATGTGTGAAACATAAGGCAAGCCTAGTAGGAGTGGAAGGAACATCTTCAAATATTCAAATATATTGTTATATTTTAAAGGTACAGATTTAGGTAACAAAGAATTTTTAAATAAAGTTTACACTAATGATAAATATTAATAACTTCTTAATAATAAGGTATGTTGATTGAGTTATTAAAAATTGCTTTTAACTCATTTTTATTTCTTGTTAACTTCTTTATTTAGCCTTTTCAATCATAGGTGCTTATCCTAGTACGCTTTATTTTCTGTTGAGTGTTTTCTCAAAATTGTCCTGGTAAACACAGTAAACCTCAGTGATTGCTGGAAATCAGTATTGAATAATGCAAACAAACATCACTCAGTTAATTTATAATATAATAACATATCTATCTTAAAACATTCTTAATTAGTAGGATTAATATGGTGTTTTTTAAATAATTGTTTTTTAATTTTTTAGGATTTAATGGCTTGGAGAGGTTTGATTACATTCTATTCATAAATTTTAAATCTCTTGTTCTAATTGGGCTGCAATTTGAAAAAATTGTAGATCTATAAATTACTATAAGTTCTCCATCTGTCTGTCTGTCTTTCCTTAGACTGGAGAACAAAGTTAGATAGATGAAAGGCAAGACAAGATTTGGAAATCGGAAGTCACATTATTTCAGTTCAAATCTTAATAGACGACTGGCACAACTCTATTGTTAAAGGAAAAGTATGACATACAGGAGCAAGCCACTACTAATTTGCAGTGGAGAGCATATATTTTAAATTAAATAAATTAGAAATTACAGCCTGGCATTGTGACAATGTCACAATAAATAATTGCTCATTGTTTCTGCATTCAAAGTTTTGGAAATTTTTAACAAATTTTCAGCTGATATTGACTTAAATCTGTCAAAAATGTTTCCATTTACAGTGTTCAATTATGTTAGAGTCCATAATAAGCAGTCTTATGAAGAATAATGCAAAATCTATATTGCTGCTCATTTAAAAATTTTTAAATTCATACATTCTGTTTGATAATCAAAATTAGAAAAAAGTACAGAAAAAATATAGAATTTAACTCATAATTTTCAGCTTTTTCTAAATTTTATTTCTAAAAGATTTTACTTGCTTTCAATATGAGAACACAATTTTATTAAAAAAAATTGTTTCTTTCTGATTTTAGTTTTTTTTTACTTTAGTACACTTAATTATTTATGTAAATATCTTTAAAATTCAGCATAAAAATATATAAAATTAACTTACACATATCTGAATGTATCTAATGCAGAACACATATGACGAGGTTGTTTAGAACAACTGTAAATATGCTGAGGATTTTCAGGTAACAAATCAACATCATGAAAAACAAAACAGCAGTAATCATATAATTTCAGAGCTTCTATAAAACCAATATTAAATAATTTTCCTCTATTAAAATCATGTTTTTCACTCTGAAATAAATATATGTATACAGTAATTAATATATAATAAATAACAAAAACAAAATATAATCATCTTCTAAAGACAACTTTATTTATTATACATAAACATATAATCTTACCGTATTGATGATTGTGTTCTTGTAGTCTGCAATATCCTTCATAAGAAATTGTGGACTTCAAGAACACAAGATTACTGTACAAAAGAGTTCCCATGGTTCATAATTTGCTTAGAAATGACAAAGATATGATTAAGAAGGAAGAACAATCTAGAGTATACTAGATACCATATAAAAATGATCAATTAGGTCTAAACTAGGGGTCCCCAAAGTGGTCGATATCGACCCCTTGGGGTCGAAAAGTGTTCTCCAGGGGTCGATGAATACACGAGAGTCGAAAGGGGGTCGATTAATACCAAAGAGGATCAATTAAACTGTCTAGGAAAAAAATAGAATATTTCAATAAAAATTCGAAATACGGATATGATCAACAACATTACTGACTAACTACCCTAGTTATAACTCGAGTTTTGCCTTAGCCTACGCCGCTTTAAGCATGTGCTACTCTGTTTTCACGCATCTGGCAACTGTACAAGTGTTACAAACATGTTATGAACGCTGGTAGTTCATTATACACAGACATACGTTGCACAGTTACACTCTAGTAGGGTTGTCACTCTAAGTATTTTATATCTAAGAGAAGACTTTAAAGCACGTTTCGAAGACTCGGAGAATATGCATGTTTCCGAATGGTTCGCTAATCCATTTGATGTAAAAATAGATAATGAAGGTAGTGAACCTGGCTTAGAAGATGTACTGATTGAAATATGTGTAGATCTCGAAGCTAAAGCGTTGTTTAAAAATAAACATCGGTGAATTTTGGAACAATAACAATATTGCCACTAAATATTCCAAGCTCAGAGCAGAAGCCGAATCTTTCTTACTTGCATTCCCAACTTCATATATAGTTGAAGCTGATTTTAGCCACGCGAACGCAATTTTGACAAAACAGAAAAACAGATTGAACTCGGAAAACCGCGGTGACTTGCGACTAAAACTTGCCAATTTTCAACCGAATATCAATAATCTTGCTGCTTCTCTTCAGACACATCCATCTCACTAATATCAACTATTTTAATAAAAAGGTATGTTAACATATTTTTAACGCATTCAATAGTAGTCGCAAAATGACAGTAAGAGGTTTTATTAATCCAATATAACTTATGTTTTCAAAACTAATTGTGTATTTTACGTATTATGACACATACGGTTTAAGAACTATAGGCAAATTTCCATCTATCCATAATTTTGCTATTATTTTTTAAGATTATAAATTAGTGGAAAATATCTCCTTTTTCTGTTAAAGTTATTGGGTGGATTTTATAAGAAATGGGAACTATAAATTCTTTTGTTGGGTTGTTATGCAGGTCTCCTTATCGCTTAACATCAGAAATGCAAAAATGATTTAATGTTTTTGTTAAATACATAATCTGGAGGTCGATAAGAAGGCAAATATTCTATAAAGGGGTCGAAGGGATAAAAAGTTTGGGGACCCCTAATCTAAACAAAGAGTATGAAGGTGTCACCACCAGAAACCTCAGCAAGAGGCTTACGGAGCATATATATGATGTAAACAAAGGGCACTATTCTACAACACTATCCAGAGTAGCACAAACAGATGGTTCAGTTGTTGAATGGAATGAGGCTAGGATTGTTAAACCGGTTGTGCACACTTGAAAATCAAAACTGTATACTCAGGACAGTATGTATACAAAATTTGGTTCAGATTTGCCCAGTTCTTTCTACAGAGAGCTCTAAACACCTATTGTACATAATTATGATGATCTGGTATATACCAGGTGCTGGAGTAAAAGCTAAGTCAGCTGAGTGCCATAGAGGCCACAGGTTCCCAGTCAATGAAAGTGACTTGTATAATTATATCTTCTAAATTAATTGGTTTAAAATTGAAGATTGGACAGAAATCTAGGTAACATAATTAGTAACACATCTGCATAGTAAGAAGTTACAGGTTTGAGTCCAATTATACCCTCTCTGCGGGCACAGTTCTTTTCCTATTGAGCCTGATAAGACTCACCTCTTGATTTAAACACTTACTGTCCATACTATTGAGACTAGAGATAGCCATATTAAGAGTGCTAATCCTTCTAGTAAGAACAGTCACACCCAAAAAAGTCAACAGCTCCCTCACAAATCAATCTTTCTGACAGAATATTCTAAATTAATTTGTTTTTAATCATTAAATTTAATACAAGATTGGTGTCTTAACTACCTATCTTTAGTCCATAAGTTTGACTAAAGGCAGGTGGTTAAGACTAATTAATTTTCCATATTATAAGCCCAAATAAAAATCTGGCGATATCATAACTAGTCCATGATCTTTCATTTTTCTTCAGAGTCAAAATGATGGATCCATAACTCATATCCAGTAATAATATTCAAAACAAATTTGTCTCTCTCTTTACAACAGTATTTCAACAACTTTTTCACAATACTCCACATATTTTTGTTTTCTGGATTGATATGCATGGCACTCATCGAAAACAAACTTCTGTATAACCAAACAGAGCAAGCTGCTTTTCTTTACAGATTCCTGGCTTACATGCTATCCATTTTTGGGTGATAAACTGATAAAAAAAATGACTATTGTGTCAATTTGCTTTTAATTAATGACTCATTTGTCACTGAAACAAGTCTTCCACTACAAGGTTGAAAGCACTACCGGGTTCAAATTTATGAAATTTAATAGCCCAACAATTTACTGTCAACCATGTTTCACTATATATATCTTTTCTATGTTAAATTGCTGACATTATTCTAACTTTTGTTCAAGTTGATAGCAGAGAAACAAAACTGATAAATTATTTATTAATTAATACCAGTAATAATTAATAAATCTTCAAGTTATTCATTTTAAAATTGTTTTAACATGTCCTTTTAATGTTGGAGTCAACAAAACATAATTTCAAACATTAATGTATTATTATATATACAGTAACAACAAATCCAATATAGCAATGTATTATAAAATATTCAAAAATAAAAAAATATTACCTGTTCAACAATAAATATTCCATAATCTAATAATTGTGCTTGAAGAAACAAATGCATATGTTGTAAAAACAGTTTTAAATGATGTTCTCTGTTTCTGTATGGTACAATAATAGCTACTTTATACAAAGGTTGACAATGTTGAGGATGCCACAATCCTCCAGGTCTTATTTCTAATCTTTTTGATAAAGTCCTTAAAAGGGTTTCATTGACTACTTTCTGAACTTTAGTAAAAGAACCTATTTTTTATACAAATTAAAAGTATGCTTATAATAATAAATTTATATACAAAGTCAAATTTAATACAAATAAATGAAAACATAAATAAATCGATACTTTCTCTTAGAAAATAAAATAATAAAAAAAATTCTTTATTATAACAAAGTTAAACTACTATAATCTCAATTTTATTCTAATAAAGCCATTTTTGTGAAATTTATTATTATTTAATGTAAATAATCTAAAAATATATTGATTAAATGCACTAATCAAATCTTTAATAAGCATTTTCAATATGAAATCACCTTCTTCAGATTTAAAACAGATTAATATTAGATATGAATTAATGTATTCTTTTCAAAGATAAAATGAGAACTTTGAAAATATGGAAGCAAATTATAATAATAGTAGAGTGGAGTAATAAACAGTATATTTAAAAATTATAATTGTCAATACAGATTATTAAGAGAAAGATATTTTGAATAATAGACAGAACAAATATTGCTTATAAATATAATACAACATTGGATATAAATCTGAAGGTGGCTACAGAAATAATTGAAAATATAAAATATTTAATTATTAAAATAAAAAGTTATTTTTACTACTGATAACCATTTACCTAAATTATCTGGTATTGATGGACACTGAAGATGTGTAGAAGTTGAACTAAAATTAACACATTTAACTAAATCATTCCTAATTTCTGGAAATGTTAAATAATTATATCCTGTTCCTGCAGGTGACCGAAGAGGTAGAAGAATGCAAATGATAATAAATACAATTAAAAATATTACTATTGGTTTATCCTTTATATCGGATAAAAATTTTTGATGAAATCTTCTTAGAAATAATCTAATTTTAATTTGGAACCACATCATCTACTTCATGGTAGAATTTGAAATTCTGTAATTGAAAATAATAATTATTATTATTTAATGTAATTATAAAATAAATTCACGTAAAGGAAATGTCTAGTATGAACTTCATCAAATTTATTACTGTGAAAAGCTGGAAAGGGCTCTTTCTTTGCTTTTCTGACACTCAAACAAGAGGTTAATAGAAAATAAGAGAATCAATATTAGCAGCTAAAAAAAACTTTGAAGTTATGATCATAAAATCTCTCTTTTTAATAAAAGATAGGCCTACATCTTTATTTTGTTTATTTCTAGTGAAATACTTTCTTTACCGTATATACAATTGAATCAGGTAGTTTGAAAAGAGTATAAGTAATTTACAGGTCATTTTGAAAGAAATTGAAGAACTGTTTAGTACTCATACAAGTGCTAAACAAATAAAAGTAAAGAGGAAGTACTAGCCATTATTCTCTGAAGTATGCTTCATTCAGTACATTTGCAGTGAAATAATAGCACACTACCTACAAAACTATGTAAATTGAAACATTATGTTGAGACAGGCATAATCAATGACTAGTTCCTTTTTAGAAATCAATGTTTTGCAAATCTATTGAAGAAAATGTAAATGGTGCAAGAACCTTATAATCATTTCAATGCCAACTTGTAGCTTTATATGTATACTGTAGATCTGATACTTTTAGCTGAAAATAATGGAAATGACAACTTTTCAAACTTTTCCAAACCTTTTCAAGCTAATCAGTTTAATTTTTAAGTGGTTAGTTTAACAGGAACTACATTTTTACTTACTGCTTTGAGTTTTGTTCATTAATGAATGCACTTATATATCTCATGTCCATGGTTTTGGGGAATTTCTGTGATGGGAAATTTGATAATATCATTTTATCTTGTTATTCCTCTACTACTGCCAAGGTTCAGATACAATAAGAACTTACATTTCACCTTTGTCTTTCCACTTCTAAAAAAAGATGGATGTCATCTCTTTGTATCCTTCAGTATCTATCTTTAATGTTATCATACTAGTAAATGCAATCTTGTTAGAGAATAGTTTTAATGCTTTGTTTTAAAGTTGTTTTCTCAGAAATGCTTGCATTTACTTTTTAATTTTTATGTTTAATTATTAAATAACACCAAAAGACATGTTGGCTTTATGTTTTACTTGGCCAGTTTGAGTTATGGTGAATCCTACATATGGCAATAACTATATTAAAAAAATCAAAAATATTTTTATTCAGACAAAGCATAAAACAGTAGAATAAGGGATGCAATTTTGTGATACATTTAAGTCCATGATATTTATTTGAATCATTATTAGAACTGTATATAAATACCATAAATTTAAAAACAAAACACTAAAATAAACTTTAGCACACTGTGACAAAAAAATCAAGCAAAGAACATAACTTCTAAGCTGCTTGATATGATACAAGAAACACACTTTCTGTTAAATTATCAACTTTATGTCATTGGCGTACTCATCCAGCTATATTCAAGCTACCTTACTAAACAATGCACTAGAAGGATTCATATCCAACTTAATAAACTTAAGCTGGTCAGCACCTGCTGCATTTAACTAAAGAGAGACAAAGTCAAGATGCTTGAAATTTTATTTGACTTAAGGAGTATAAAAATATGTTATATAGGGTGTTCACTGGGATCAACAATCCAATTCAATGCAAGGAAGAACTCGAGAAAAAGAGGACTCGAGATCAGAGGTATTATCATAATGTTAAATATAATGTAATTTTGAAGATACTAATCAGGGATATGAATACTTACAAGGAAAACTCAAGAAGGACAACTGCTTTTTTTCAAAATCAATTTTATACAGAAAAGTATTTTGTAAAAATAAATATATTTTAATAAATTTACACTGAATAAATTTGTTACACTAAAGTATTACTACAATTTAAGGATAACTAGAGAGACTAACTCCTCATGCACAAGGTGGTCCCTCTAGTTCTGCTTGAAGATGAATGCAGGAGCTGCACAATTTAGAAGATTCCACATAATGTATCTTAAGGTAGTTGAAGTTATTGCCTGATTTTTTTATACATGTTTATTATTCATTCTTGAAAACATATATAAAGCTAGTATAAATAGAAACAAGTCTATTTAACAGTGATGCTAAACAAGACCCTAACTCAGGCATGGCCAACATACGGCCCGCAGGCTGGATCCGGCCTGTCTAATGAATTCATGTGGCCCACGATTAATCTTTCAACATCAGCTTCTGAAGTCCGAATACCTTGATGAAAAATTCTGACACCTAAAAAACAAAAAAAAAAAAACAAAAAAAGGTCAACAACTCACTGTGCATTTAGTGTTAACCCTCCATTACAAATATCTTAAGTACAGCGTAGAATGTTGATAAAGCATGATAATGTAAAAAATGTATCTGTAATCACTATGTACTGTACAATTTAGTCTCTATGGGGTGACACCCCAATGAGATCTCGCACCACCTCAAAATCTTCCTAGGGCAGCCTCTGGTTCGGCCCGTGAAAAAAGTTTTCTTTCCAATTTGGCCCGGGGGCAAAAACTGTTGGCCATCCCCGCCCTAACTTATAAGATTAAGGCATAAGATATGACACTGCCTTTTTAATCTGCAAGAATTTAAAAATTATCCCATAATTCTACATAAAATATAATTTAAAAACATAAATACATTATAAAAAGAAAATACTTTATTGTGAAAAAATACACACTGTTGACAAGAAGCAATGCAAGACAAGAAAGTGAATATTGCTGCAACAGACTGTTTCATATATGGCTAAATCAACAAAAAAAATTATCCTACAGCACAGATTATTTATGAAACTAAAACAATAGCAAGACTAAAGATATTTGCAATATTTATTAAATCCTCATAAGAAGTATGTTTTATTCTTCTCATTATGATTTGATTTGAAATATTCAAGGAACATCAAACTACTTTTATTTTAGGAAAAATTTATATCAAAGTGCTTGATACTGATACTGTTATAAAATTATTTAAAATGCTAAATACAGTAGTTAAAAAATAATAATAAGAACAAGGGCCGAGACGAGAAGAAGACATCACTACAATGGTCTCAAGACTTAACATCACTGCAATTTAAGAAATACAATTTTAGTGAATCAATCGATCGATTAGTTGATCTAAATCATGTATGTTTTGTCTTTCCAAAGTTTAAATCCTGCTACCTTTGGCCAGAGATTAATATCTACGAGAAAAAGTTAATCTCTTGGTTTAATTACTAATCATATTTTTGATTAAATAATTTTTTCAATGATCTCAAATATAGCATAATATTATAGACTGGTGTTTTCCAACTACTTTTTTTTGCTTCAAAAACACAATTAAAACAGATATATCAAATAAAAATATCAAAGTTAATGGTAATTATTAAAAAAGACATATTAGATTATAAAAGTGTTTCATTGAAATTCACACAATCTGATGTTAAATAAAATGTATTTTCTTATTTAAATGCTGTAAAATTAATTAAACTTTTGGCAAAATTCATTTAAAAAATGCTCAGAAATTAAAGTAGAAAACACTAAAAAACAAAAATAAAATTTCTCTAGTATTTTTGCATTTTAAACTATTAAACACGCGACTTCTATTTAATTAAAGGCCATTAATTATAATAAATAATCAAATCAACCATTTAGGAATAACCAACAAAAGGTTTTACAACAAAAACACATTGTAATCACGTGTTCTATACTCATTATCTTAAAACACTAAAAATTAATCAATTTCAAAATGCGCCTTCAAAAATTGTTAAATGCGAAATACGTAAAAATTTAATACGAGCTTCGAGCATTGTTTTAAACATAGGAAAACTTACTCTTTAATTAATTCTCTCGCCAATTAAAAAAAAAAAACATAACCGAAACGTTGGCTTATCAATTAACAAATAAGTAACACACTCCTACCAATTATTTACTTCTACTTATCTACACTAGATGGCAGCAGTTGGTACGGAATTGATAAAACACTGTGTGACGTCAATTCTCACCTGTTCGTTGTCGAGCTTGACTGTTTACTACTACAGAATTACGATATTTAAATTAAATAATTATATTAAATAAATAAGAAAATATATGCGGTAAACTATTATATATTAAACATTAAATGAAATATAATTGATTTAAAAAAATTAAAATTTAGATATATGATTTAAAAATTAAATAATACAAAACGCCTACTGGAAAGAAACATACTGTACTGTACGTATTGGTTTTTGATGCTATTTAATCGTTTTATCGTCGGATGATATATTTATTTTTATGTAAGTCGGATTTTTTTCAAAGTAATTTAAAGCTAGATGATCTTAGTAGACGATCCCTTCGGACTGGCGCGTGAAGGGATAGTAGGATGCGAGTTGACAGATCTCGCTTCTCCAAAAACATTGTAAAGAATTGACATTATCAGCGGTTATACATCATTACTGCAAATACTGTAGAAGAGAGTAAAACCGAGGATACAGCTGGAATGATTACCTGTACGATACGCAGATGGTGTGCCTGAGAATTAGCGTCGTTAAGAGCATGATGTAGTGCGGACATGGCGGCCAGTTCCGCCGATGACAAAAAACAAACCTTTATTTTAGACGAAATATCTCACTCGGCTTTAAGAAAGAAATCACAGGTAAGGCTAATCCTCATCGTTCATCCTTCTTATCTTTCAATATGGCTCCAGTAGAAATTATATAATTATATATAATATATATATCTTTTATTTTAAGAACAGGTAGGTAATGTAAATCTTTCAATTAAAATTATATAATGTAAAAAAAAAAGAAAAAAAATTTTTTTTTCTTTTTAAATTTACTAATGAGTTAATCATTCAGTTTTAAAATAGTCTTGTTAATTAATTGTATGAATTTAATTTTTTAAAAAAATTATATAATATATTATAATGATTAGTGACGGAATTAATTTTAATGTAAATTAATGTATGTATTAAATACTTTAATTAACTCGAAGAAATTTTATGTAAAGAAGATGATCTAATTGATCGAATTGATGATGATCGTACCTGTTCTCTTATAATGCTGGTGTTTCCAGATGTGGTGATTATACAAACCCGAAATTTTAATTTTTTTTTAATAATTTGAATTGTGAATTATTTATATTATTTTAAGCGTTAATAAATAAATTAATTAATTTAAATTATTTTAAAATATAATTCTTAATATATACATTTAAAAGTAAACTAGGTATTTATTATTAAAGATTCGAGTAAAAAGAGCAATTATTAAAATAGAAATAATGCGGTTTTATTTCTTAATACTTGCTTTCGATTGTTGTCTGAATGAGGTCTTCCTTTACATTATTGATACACTAAATCTTTTATTACAATGCAGATAATAGAAAGTTTATATCAACCGAATGAGGATATATCTTTTGAAAGAATTATTAAAATATATACGGTGTAGTCTTTATAACGAATAAAATCGTTTACATCCTACAAATTTCTATATCATCTCATTTTAATAAAAATTAACAATAAATATTATATTAAAAATCTATAAATAGTAAGCTTTACACATTAGGTCAAGGTAATATCTGATAGCGACTTTTAACACAATATAAAAGCACAGCAGTTTATCGTTATTATCATTCTCATATTAAATAAAAGACAATATTCTAGAAAGAAAATATGTGTGTATGGTAATAACTTCTATTTGAAAAGAATAAACTTAATATATATATACACAACAATACATAATTCCTGTATTGTTGTGTATATATATATTAATGAACTTATACCTGCCACGTCGAATTTTTGATCATTTATATTAATTTTTAGGTAATATATATATTTTAAATCGAATTTGCTTTTGTTATTTTTGTCATTTCTGGTTTGCTTAGTTTCAGAATACAATTTTATTTTATTTACAAACGGGAATAAGTTTTATTTGTATAAAATGGCATTTGTTTGCTATTTTCTTGAAGAAATGAAAAATTACTTTAATGAACGATAATTTAATGAAATTTTTTTATTCTATTAAAAATTTGGGCCACGATAACAAATAAAAAATTCATACAATAATTCATTATATAAATGTTTCTATTCTAGAAATGCGAAATCTTAATTAAGAAGTATAAGCAAAAAAAAAGGGGGAAAAACACAAAGAAAACAAACATATAAATCGATAATTATTGAATATTTTACATTGGTTTTTCTCTTTTATTTTTAAGTTGTATATAAAAAACAAGTTTAGTATTATTGATCAGAATTGATGAATATTTAAAAACTTAGCCTAGCCAGACTTATTAAATACAAATATACAGGGTGATTATAATTAAAATTCCACTTTGAAATGTCCATAAAATGAAAACTACTGGACGGAATGTTATCAAATTTGGTAATAGTGTACAGGACGTCGTGGGTTTTTATTTCCCGCGAAGAAACAAAATAGTTCAAAAAGTCACCACCAACGGAAAAATGGCGCTGTCTGCAATATTATTGAACGAAATAAGACACGAAACAATCGTTTAAAATGTTTTTTAATCGGTTTTAAAACGAAACTGTTTGTGGGGTTACTCCTGATATGCTAAGAGCTACTGTTGAGAACACAGTAATGCGATGTAACTTGCATAGGCTATATCAAAAATGGTAGACACCACATTGAACATGCTCTTTAACGCGGTTTAAAACCGAACATTTCAAACGATATCTTCGTGTCTTATTTCGTTTAACAATATTGCAGACAGCGCCATTTTTCTGTTGATGGTGAGTTTTTGAACTATTTTGTTTTTTCGCGGGAAATAAAAACCCACGACGTCCTGTACACTATTACCAAGTTTGATAACATTCTGTCCAGTAGTTTTCATTTTATGGACATTTCAAAGTGGAACTTTAATTATAATCACCCTGTATAGCCTATATCAGAAGTTTAGAGCGTGTAATAAGAGAAATTTTTCATAGTTCAGTTGTGAAAATTGAAAAATCAATTTTCATATATTTCAGACCGGCGCTAAACACTCTAAAAGAAAGCAAAAAAGCAAAAGATCTGATGGAAGCGTATCTGACAGCTCAAGCAGCTTTGTAAGACAGGTGAGAGAATTTTTGTATTGTTAATTTTCAAAATACCGTAAAACTTTTATCGCGAAATCTATTTAATTATTCAATTATTAAAGTTCTATAAAACAGGAATTCCATTTATTTTAATATTTTACATATTTACGTGCGAATCGTATTCCATTCAAAATTAATTCTACGTTAATTTCTTGATTAAGTATATGCAAATGAAGCACTTTATATTTAAAAACAAAAAAAAAAAAACACGCATGTATTAAAT
>NW_019385057.1:127007-139861 GCF_000671375.1 Centruroides sculpturatus | reverse complement strand
TACAGTCGACCCCCGTATAAGATCATTGATTATTCCGTTTTATATGAATTCCATGTTGTACAAGTCACTTAAATTTTACAAATACGTGAGCCGTTCACAGCCCGGTACACGTATTTGTAAAATCTAAGTGACTCGTACAACATGGAATTCATATAAAACGGAAAAATCAAAAGTGTTATAGGGGGTATTATCGATATTTTTGGAGATTTATTTAATAATAGGTAATATTAATTTACACGAAAGAAAGTTAAAGAAATATAAGTTTAGATTGCGCATTTTTAAATGGCATTCATTAAAAATTCCGCTACCGAGAACCTACTTGTCTTTTTTTTTTTTTTTTTTCTGTTTTGTCCACGCTATGGGTGGGACACGGCAACTATTATGGACTTTTCTACGGTTGCTAAGCGACTGGGGAGGTAAACGACAAAACGCCACTGGGCGTTCTTTTTTGATGCAGTTTGGGTTAAGGGAAAGAAATAGTTTAATGGAAAAAGTGTAATACATAGAAACAAATGTTTGTGTTTGTCACATATTTCGACGGGAGATATAAAACGTAATGGCAGCTTCCAAGAGGGTCACTATGGACGAAAATTTGTTAACTCCTAAGCCTGGTAGAAAATTAGGTCGTCTACCGTCCAACGAAAGGATTTCTTTGACTTCTATGAAAAATGCGTAAGAATTGTTTCTTATTTACTTAAAAACAAAAAATAAAATAAAATCTTTCCTTATTCGAAACTTTAAAAAAGTCATTTTTACTTCTTTATTAATTCGTATAGCTAAATTAATGTATACCGTACACGATATTCTTTCATTTGCTTATTTATTTATTTATGTAGAATAAATAGAAATGACTCAATGTTATTTTTATTTTATCTATTTTTCTTTTTAAGAAAGTAATATATTTTTATATTTTAAAAGTAAATTTCGGTAAGTAACGAGAAATTCGAAATCGAAAAAGTGAGCTCAGTTGATGAGGAGAGAGTTTTTTTCTATTTATTTGGTGTTAAGAGTTTACTTGTCTGATTAGAAAGTTTATTGTTTAAATTCATTTTTGTCGAAGTAAAGACAAATATTAAATCGGAATAGAACGTAAAGGATGTCGACCTTTCGCCATCGATCTTTCTTTTACACCATACGGACTTTACTTTCTAGAAAATTTTCGTGTTTTCGTCGTGTTATTACTCGATTATTAAATATTTATGGATAAACGCCAATTTATTTTCCCTTTTTATACTTTCGCACTTAATATAAAAGAAATTTATATTGAACATATTCGAGTCGGTTCTTCCCTTTTTCCTTAATTAACCGAAATAAAAACTTTAAAAAAATAAATAAACAAAATTTTCGTTTTTATTGTTAATCTGATTGACTCCTTTCTGTTTTTCTTAGCTATAAATCATAAAGGACGACAAATCTGTACTTTTTTTTCGTCACTTCTAATCTTTACATTTTAGATTTATATATTATTTATTTAATTTTAAATGTCGTAATAATGCATTGATAAAACTTTAGCTGACACTTTAAGAGAAAAGTTATTTATTTATTTATAATGACATAGAAAGAAAATCGCTTGTTATTTAATAGATTTTGTTAAAATGAACAGCCATGTTTAAAGTTTCTATAGAAAATATCGACGAGTCGGTCAGTTTCAATTAAATAACAAACGTCTGTTTTTACGAGGAGGAAAATATGTATCGATTCGGACACATTAACCGATTTCAATAGAGTGAACATTAGTTTATCAGGTGTCCGGGAAGCAAATGTCACCCATGTTGTTTACAATGGTTGTCATAGAGACAGACAAGAAAGACAAAATTCAATCTACCTTTTCAATACTGAGCTTCGTCTCTTATTAGATGAACCCCTTTCTTACTCATTTAAAAAGCTAAAATATGTATTCTGAAAAATAATGGAGTACGTTCTTTCAAAGAATAAAGTCTACTTTAACAATGGCTATCCATCCATTAACAGCTTAATATCTAAACGTATTTAAGTAGCGCTTATCTTACTGCTAGTTATTAATAATTTGCGTGTATTATACTTTATCGAGTCTAGTTATTAAGCGCACGTAATCGTAACTTATCTATATGCTTTAATAGTTTAAAAAACATAACATTAGCTTTTTTTTGTTTTTTACTTTAGCTAATAAAATAATATTATAAAGTTAATACAATACATTAGAGCTATATAAACATATTTGTCATTAATAGGGCTATGTTAATTAGTACTAAATACTTAAAAGACTAACAAATATTATCAGAACACAACAACTATTAGATTTTCCACGAGGATTTCGTGTAATCGAACATCGGAGAGTTCATTTAAATTCATATTCAAAGTAATTAAGTGGAATTTATAGTCTAGACTCTATCATACTACGCTTATAGAATATAGATAATGGTAAGATTCCTATCTAGTAGATGGCACGAAAAGATTACTTCTATGTGTTTCGAAAGAATCGGAATTTCCTCGATTTGGCAAGAAAGGAAACAAATCTTTCGAGTCATCTATCAAATGACAATCGGGATGCATTGGAAGATCACTAAGATCAGAAAACGTTCTCCGGATTTCAAACAGACTACACGCATCACTCTTTAATGAACAGGATCTTCGGATATTTACTCCTCGATTTTCTATGACTTCTGTTTTTCTTTCGAAACTAGCGGAATATACGTAATGTTTGGTAAAATAAAAAGTGAAAATAGATATTGTTTAAGTTTGTTAAGTTATGGCAACGCAACACTTGGGCGATCTGCTTAGAGGGATGCCTTTTTAAGGGAATCTGGCCTCCTATTTAGGCGTTACAGACGTGGAGAAAACCTGAAAAACTCCACGTCCCGAGCGGGGAGAGAACCCACGCCCGAACTCCCAGTGTTCAGGGTACGAGGACCGCTTGACCACTGGTGGGTCTATTGTTTAAGACTTCTCCGTTTAGGTAAGTTTACTCGAAATTGATTTTTTTTAAATGGAAAATTTCGGTGCGGAATGATTTCTTTAATCGCTCGAGTTGTTTTTTTTCTTTTTATTATTTTTTTTTCCTGTAAGTAAAAGTAATAAAAGCAAATAGTTTTATATGAAAGGTGTCATAAAATTTAAAAGTGTTGAAAGAGATTGGATGGAAAATATCCTCGGTAATTAGTAAACTGGTAGAAGATAAGTAAACCCCCACGCTCTATCGGTGACTCTGTCTCGCGCCATCTGCCGTCGAGACAAAAATGATTGATTTACGTATGCTCGTTATAATTATTTTCCAACGAAATAAAGATAAACGAAACTTTCTCTCTCTTCGTCCGGGACGTTTCATAACCGTCTCTTACGTAATGTAAATTATTTCCTTAGCAACAGGCTTTTAAAAAGTTCATCTCATCCGGGATGATGGGATATCACGTGATAACGTTAGGAAGATTGAAGCAGACGACGGCATTACTAAAAGAGTTGGCTGCTTTAGTAGCCGCTACCTTCGTCTTGTTCATCAAAGAAATAATGTCTTAAAAGAGAACAAATATGAGAAGTCGGCGGGAACATTACCGTCCTTTAGTTTACCATCGAAAGGTAGGTCGAATGACTGCAAACTATTGTAGTTACATTCATGTTTACATCGCAGGCAGGCATAAGCATTCGCACGCCCCGACTGTTTTCGTGTCTGTAACAATACAACAAATGTTATTTCCATTGGTTTGAATAGCGATCGATAAATCAAACTCGCTTTTCTCTATTTGTTTCCAATATCATTCGAAAGTTTATTTTANATCAACCGAATGAGGATATATCTTTTGAAAGAATTATTAAAATATATACGGTGTAGTCTTTATAACGAATAAAATCGTTTACATCCTACAAATTTCTATATCATCTCATTTTAATAAAAATTAACAATAAATATTATATTAAAAATCTATAAATAGTAAGCTTTACACATTAGGTCAAGGTAATATCTGATAGCGACTTTTAACACAATATAAAAGCACAGCAGTTTATCGTTATTATCATTCTCATATTAAATAAAAGACAATATTCTAGAAAGAAAATATGTGTGTATGGTAATAACTTCTATTTGAAAAGAATAAACTTAATATATATATACACAACAATACATAATTCCTGTATTGTTGTGTATATATATATTAATGAACTTATACCTGCCACGTCGAATTTTTGATCATTTATATTAATTTTTAGGTAATATATATATTTTAAATCGAATTTGCTTTTGTTATTTTTGTCATTTCTGGTTTGCTTAGTTTCAGAATACAATTTTATTTTATTTACAAACGGGAATAAGTTTTATTTGTATAAAATGGCATTTGTTTGCTATTTTCTTGAAGAAATGAAAAATTACTTTAATGAACGATAATTTAATGAAATTTTTTTATTCTATTAAAAATTTGGGCCACGATAACAAATAAAAAATTCATACAATAATTCATTATATAAATGTTTCTATTCTAGAAATGCGAAATCTTAATTAAGAAGTATAAGCAAAAAAAAAGGGGGAAAAACACAAAGAAAACAAACATATAAATCGATAATTATTGAATATTTTACATTGGTTTTTCTCTTTTATTTTTAAGTTGTATATAAAAAACAAGTTTAGTATTATTGATCAGAATTGATGAATATTTAAAAACTTAGCCTAGCCAGACTTATTAAATACAAATATACAGGGTGATTATAATTAAAATTCCACTTTGAAATGTCCATAAAATGAAAACTACTGGACGGAATGTTATCAAATTTGGTAATAGTGTACAGGACGTCGTGGGTTTTTATTTCCCGCGAAGAAACAAAATAGTTCAAAAAGTCACCACCAACGGAAAAATGGCGCTGTCTGCAATATTATTGAACGAAATAAGACACGAAACAATCGTTTAAAATGTTTTTTAATCGGTTTTAAAACGAAACTGTTTGTGGGGTTACTCCTGATATGCTAAGAGCTACTGTTGAGAACACAGTAATGCGATGTAACTTGCATAGGCTATATCAAAAATGGTAGACACCACATTGAACATGCTCTTTAACGCGGTTTAAAACCGAACATTTCAAACGATATCTTCGTGTCTTATTTCGTTTAACAATATTGCAGACAGCGCCATTTTTCTGTTGATGGTGAGTTTTTGAACTATTTTGTTTTTTCGCGGGAAATAAAAACCCACGACGTCCTGTACACTATTACCAAGTTTGATAACATTCTGTCCAGTAGTTTTCATTTTATGGACATTTCAAAGTGGAACTTTAATTATAATCACCCTGTATAGCCTATATCAGAAGTTTAGAGCGTGTAATAAGAGAAATTTTTCATAGTTCAGTTGTGAAAATTGAAAAATCAATTTTCATATATTTCAGACCGGCGCTAAACACTCTAAAAGAAAGCAAAAAAGCAAAAGATCTGATGGAAGCGTATCTGACAGCTCAAGCAGCTTTGTAAGACAGGTGAGAGAATTTTTGTATTGTTAATTTTCAAAATACCGTAAAACTTTTATCGCGAAATCTATTTAATTATTCAATTATTAAAGTTCTATAAAACAGGAATTCCATTTATTTTAATATTTTACATATTTACGTGCGAATCGTATTCCATTCAAAATTAATTCTACGTTAATTTCTTGATTAAGTATATGCAAATGAAGCACTTTATATTTAAAAACAAAAAAAAAAAACACGCATATTCCGTATTATTCTACGGAGTTAAAGAAATATACTGTACACGTGTATTTTGTTTTATGTTTAGTATTTTCAAATCAAACGGGAATAATTGATTTATTTTAATGATGTAATTGAATGTGATTTTAAGTAAAAGTATCTTTAAAAGTACTGTCAAAACGAATTGCGTGACTGAATTTTCTTTACTTATACATTTCTCTATTCGAAGAATTGATTTTAATATCAACAAAACATCTTTTTATGTAAAGTTTGGTTCCATTTAAAGCTAAAAAAAATTATTTTAAAAAATTGATAAGCTATATTTTATCAAATAACTTATATATTTTTAATTAAATTACTTATATTAATCGATTTTTTTAAAAAAATACAAGTGTAAACGAGAAAAAAAGATGTAATTATTATTATCTTTTTTCTCGAATTTATTTAATTATTTATTTAAAATGATTACATTTTGCATATTATCGATCTCTTGATTGTCGGAATATAACACGCTCTGTGAAGATTTATGTCGGATTTTCAGAAGATAGAAATGTTAAGACATTCACCTCTGACAACGGAACGTGAGCTGACAATTGGGATAATGCTTTAATAAAATACTTTTCATACATTTTGGCAAGAAATAGAGAAGTCATTGAACTTGTGTTAAAAATAGTTTTACGTTNTTCATCTCATCCGGGATGATGGGATATCACGTGATAACGTTAGGAAGATTGAAGCAGACGACGGCATTACTAAAAGAGTTGGCTGCTTTAGTAGCCGCTACCTTCGTCTTGTTCATCAAAGAAATAATGTCTTAAAAGAGAACAAATATGAGAAGTCGGCGGGAACATTACCGTCCTTTAGTTTACCATCGAAAGGTAGGTCGAATGACTGCAAACTATTGTAGTTACATTCATGTTTACATCGCAGGCAGGCATAAGCATTCGCATGCCCCGACTGTTTTCGTGTCTGTAACAATACAACAAATGTTATTTCCATTGGTTTGAATAGCGATCGATAAATCAAACTCGCTTTTCTCTATTTGTTTCCAATATCATTCGAAAGTTTATTTTATATTCGTCCCGTCAGACTAATATATATATATATATTTCGTTTTTTTTTAATTTTCGGAGAAGTTGTTTATGATCCGATTAATGGGGAGAGAACCCATAAACAAAAAAAAAAAGAAAAAAATGATCGCTCCGGCTTTCCACGCCAAAAATGATTTTAAGTAGAAATTAATAATGTCCGGATATAGGTCTAAACCGATATAATTTGATTTGTCTCATCTACCACGACTCCAAGAAACGGGACTCGTTTTATCATATATGGACGATTAAACTTGTCTCTGTTAATTAACGGACCAACCAATGACTTGCCAGCCGGAAATGGCTCTAGGCTCATTAAAATCTACGGTCAGCACCACAGTTTTGGACGTACTGTACTGTACAGCACCAAGGTTTTTTAAAGTTTCCACAACATTTTCTTTTTCTCGTTATTAATAATTAATTTATTGCATTTATTGACGTTTAAACCGTAGTGTTATTTTAAACAAAAATTCACGTATCTTCTTTAAATTTCGTATAACAACGTTTGTCTTCTTTTCGAGATAAGGAAATTTGTTACCTTTTATTTTGTTGTTTCGCGCACTTCTCTTGTATATAAAGCGTGTTATGTTCTGCCAAGAGGTTTGTAACAGAGTACAGGTGTCTGGATACGAACGCAACTTAGCATAGTATGACATAGTTTGCCAGTTTAGTTGTGTTACTTCTTCGTTCGTCTCGATGCAGAGTTTAGTATTAGACGTTGTTAATTGTGAAAAGTTATTGCCCAAATCGATAGTCCGACGAGTGGTAAGTCTGAAAAAAAAAGCAAAAAATGTTATAAGTGTATGACTCTATTTTTCGCTACAGAATATATATATATATATATTTCCTTTAACTATTAGCATGAAGATTTACTTATTTTAGTGTGCGTTTTTATATTGAATTGAGAGAATTTATTACAGGAATGAGTTTTTTTTTTCTATCCGAAAAAAAGTTCTTTTTCAATCTAAGATGTTTTCTTAAGACATCATTGTAGTTGGAGACGACTGAGAGGAGACCTTGGCTGGTGTTACCGTATTACTCGTCCTCCTCACCCGACTATCTTTAGACTACTTTTATCTCTGTTTGCCAAATCTGCTGGCTTGACGTAAAATATACAAGTATATAATCGTTTTCGGTTCCATTAGAACGCGGATGACACCATCGTTGTATATTGTATTCTTTCAATCATCTTCCTCTTTCATTCATTCATTCGTTTTGGTTTATTTAAGAAAAGTTCTTCGGTGGTTTATTTACAGTTAAACACTTTCAACATTCATTACTGTTTACCATTGATTTTTATAATGACGCAGCTTTTATCTTCGTTTCTAACAATTGTTCTTATTTTTAGATTTTTTTCAATCGTATTTTCTTTTTCGTCTTTGCGAAGTTGTATAACACATTGTTAGATTTATTGTTTTTAAATCGGATTTTAAAATACATTGTTTATAATATAATGGGGTGTTTTTTTTAAAAAAAAAGAAATATATAGATCACAGTGAATAACAATTGTCAAGCTCTTAGTCTTGTAGTTATAAAAGAACTATTACTGGGTCAAATACTTGAGGATAGACTACTCGTCTAGTTGCATGCGTATGACTGTCAAAGATGGATATAGGCCTATTCAAACAATTTTCTATAATTATTTCCAAATAAATTACTTTAAATCTTTAATAATATCGAATTTTTTTATGTCACGTTATAAAAATATATTAAAAATATATAAATTAATAAAGTTTTATTCTATGCTAACTGAAAACTTTTGGAATATTTCAACATTTACTCGGAAAGATTAGTTTCTTTCGTGAGATGTTTACGTTAATATAATTGACATTACAGTAGTTAGAAAAATTCATTTATGTTTACAATATATCTTCTATTGTAATCAATTTGTCTAAAATAGAACTAACAATATAATTAGAACATATCAGATTATGAGTTAATTTAATGAGTATTGAAATACATATGAATATTTATAAAGTAAAACAATATTAAAGTTTACTTTGACATTTTATATAAGTCTATTTATTGTACTTAATTAGTAAAAGTCTTAATTACATACACAATATTTAATACTGTACGTAAACTTCACTTAATAAAATATATACAGCACATAAATATTTAAAGTATAACGAGTTAATTTTCATATTAAGAAATTCAATTATAAACAAACGTATTCTTATAATTAACAGAACTTAGTTTCTGCTTATAAATTTTTAAAGTGGCAAACAAAAGCAAGACACTAATGAAGATAAACAGAATCAATTGAAATAGAACAGAATATTTGGCATAGGCTCCAGTCTTGTACAGTTTTAGAGTGTAAAATCTAAGATGAATACATCTATTTTGTCGATTTGAAAATCTAAATTTAATAATTATTACATCCCTAATTACCGTAAAAGGAACAAAACTATAAATAATGTAATTATTCATTATAAATTAAAATTTTGGTTAATATTTGATAAAGGCATTATCAGTTTGCAGTTTGCTTTTGGTACAGTACATGTATTCTATCTGGATTTTATACGTTTCAACTACCCTTTTCATTTCCCTTGTACAGTACGAGACAAAACACAAGAAGAAATCTTTACAATTTTATTTTAGCTTCGGCAAACAAATTTTTTTTTTCCTTAGTCTAATTCAATCGCATTCTTCATTCATCCATAAAGAATAATAATTTATTATATATTTTCGCATATTTTTAAAATTACATTTTCAATCAATATCTTTTACATTACATACGCGTGTAAATTTAGTACTAGAAAGGTTAATTTTGGAGGCGAATTCCAAATTTCTGTATTATTTTTCACTCCCTTATTCTTTAATTAAATCAGTATCTAAACGTTGATTGAATAAAAACTAGCTTTTGGAATTTTAAATTATTTTAAAGGAGAACGGAGAAAACCTTAACTTGAATGCTAATTCGCATTTTAAAGAAGAATTTTATAATATATAGAGAATGCGAAGAGAATATTTTTATATATTATAAGGTAATTAAAGATGAAATTAATTATAAATATATAAGCTGAATAAAACATAAGGAAATTTATTAGGATTTTAATACATTTAAACAATTTTTTTTATTGTTTTCGAAAGATGAAATTTTATATAATTCAGATGAATGTTGTATTAGAGATGTTAAAAACATGAAAAATGTAAATAAATTAATAAAAAAAAAACGTCTTGAACATAACAGAATGGTCTTTATCTATTTTTATATAAATATTCGTAGATATTTCGTGTATAAAAAATGCATTGAAATAAGTGTAACTCAGAAGTTTACACAAACCAATTTTAATTCTTTCGATTACATATTTTACTTAGGTAAATTAGCAATATATATTATAGAGGTTGCGGCCGTCGTTTTCAACGCGAAAACGTGTACGTCGGACGTTCAGTGCCGTCATCTTGTAAGCTTAGTATTTTGACAATGGCGTTTAGAACGTCGAGCATGATTCCATTGACGTTCCAAACGCCATTGTCAAACTTCTAGACCTACAAGAAGGCGGCACTGAACGTCCGACGTACACGTTTTCGCGTTGAAAACCTCGGCCGCAACCTCTCTATTATTAATAATTCGATTATTGATTTATAATGATTATTTAATCTATAATCGTGTGTATATTTTTCTTTAATCAACTAATTTTAGATTAAGCATTCTAAAGTCACTGCTGTATAATTTTGAAGTTTGCAAAATTAGTATCAAAATATATAATTTAGCGAAGTTGAGGCCGAAGTTTTCATCTTTAATATGTGAACGTCGAACGTCGAGCGCCGCTATCTTTTAAGCGGCGCTCGACGTTCGACGTTCACNATTTCTAAGATACATAAAACAAGAAGTGAGTCCCATAGAGTTTAATAAATATATTGAAACTAAAATACTTCAAAAATATAGAGTTTATTTAAAACTTTTAATTGTTTAAATAGTAGTCTTTTTATTACTTTTACTGATTTATATATTTAATTTATTGTAGTATTTGATATTGTATTACTTCTGTTGTTCTATAAAGTTACTATTAAAGTATACTTTTATAGCTTTATTAGGACTTTCACTTAGTTATTAAATTTAGATCTAGTTTCTTTTTCTTTATTCGAGAATACTTTACTGAAGCATTTAAAAAAAAAAAAATGTTTAATAGCATCAGAAATTACCGTTTTAAATGTGTCAGAGATGTTAAGTGATCTTTATTTTCTTTTTATAATTTTTTTCACCCTTCTTTATTTAACGAAAGCGCTTTTGTTTGGAATAAATAGATTAGTAAATGACATGCCATTAAAAGAGAAAGGAAGAAAAATAAAAACATTCCTTCCGTGTAAACAGTTTCGTAATTTATAATAAATAGCATCGTTTATAAATTGTGTTAATTCTTCAAGACTTAATCACGATGATTTTGAAACTTTAAATGATTGTTTACTGTGAAGACATTCCAAAAACTATGGAAGATAGCCATTGTGGAAAATGATTCATTCTTTTACCTATACATACATTTTAACACATACACATTCCCTTCTTTATATAATCAATCGAATCGAAGAAAATTAGTCATTCAATAGCATATTTTCTTTTTTAATTTATCAAGACACATTTTAGTAAACTTACAGATTGTATAATTTAATTAATTTATACTTAAATATTTTAAAGATAAATAAGATAATGGAAAAAAAAGATTTCTGTAGTATTTATTTAAACATCTACATAAAAAACAAGTACTTCTGGGGAACTTTAAGAAACGATGCCAAGTTTAAAACAATGCATAATTCTACAGTTCATTCAACTTTATTTTAATTATAATTTAAATCTATTAAAAAAATTGCACGTGTTATATTTTAAAATGTTTATCAATTTAAAATTTTAATGAAGTCGTAACCGTTTTCATGGAATAATTATTCATTAATAATTTATTGTTTATATGTATTGGATAATTATGAATGCCGATGAAAACTAGTTGATACGGCAACGAAGCTAATCAGCGACAATTATTAAGGCTTTATACACGACTTGTGTACTGTACGTGCTCTTAATTAAATAAAATATTAGTCTATGTTCTTTCGTTCGAAACAAATCGATGTTTACCACAAATCAAGTTCTATTAAAGAGGATTTGATCTATAATTAATGATTTTGCGAATCTTTATAAATTCTTGCAGACAAACAGCTTTGTCCGAAAACCTTCAGCGGGACAAGGTCGAAACTGACTTAGTAACAATAGATGTGCAAAGAAGAATGGAGTTGCAACGAACACACGCCTTCGCTGTTGCTATTTCTATCGCTTGTATCTGCTGATGATATGGGGATCATCCGATTCTGGCTCGTATCCAGAAACCGAGTGTCTTAGCTAGCACGTGGTAGAAATAATAGGAATTGTCTCAATAGTCGTCAACGATTTAAATCATAATTTCATAATTCCTCTTTAAACTATTAACAGAATATCTCACCAATTATTCAGAATTCATTTTTACTTTTCTTAATTAACTGTTTATCGTTATTTAAACTTATCATTAACTGTAGATTATATAGCCTATATATTTGCATGCAAGAATATGCTCTTCTCTTAGTTTCTCTACTGTTATATATAATTCACTACAGATACACTACTACGTATTAAGCTACTGCTATTAAAGAGATATGTAGTTTAATAAAATACAGTGATACTTTATGAAAGTAAATATAACCTAGAATATTTTAAATTTTAGAAAAATTGTTTCGTAAAAGTTTTATATGTTTAATAAAATGGTTTTTATTAAACATATGTTCAATAATGAAAGAGCATTATTGGAGAAATATAACATTATTGATTCAGGATTGATGGGTTAAGGCAACGTAATATTTGGCGATGTGCCAAGGGGATGCCTCCCTGTAAGACCTTCTATTGATACTGGCCCCCTATTTAGGAGTTAGACACGTGAAGAAAAGCCAGAAAACTCCACGTGGCCAGGCGCAAACCCGCGATAAACTAACAATGCTTAATAGTTTTATACACTGATCAATGGCGGGCTAACATTACTGATTTTACAGTTATTATATTAGGAAGGATTTATAAACCATTTAAAATAACTAAATGCATGCAATGGATTTTTTATTCTTTTCATTCATTTACATTAATAGCGTTATATATATATATATATATAT
>NW_019385057.1:124691-126595 GCF_000671375.1 Centruroides sculpturatus | reverse complement strand
GGTCTTCCCTCTTCTAGGTCCAAAGCCAAAAGTACTCACTTAGTCTCTCACTTGCCCTCTGGGCTATTTCTAATCCTTTGTCTCCTAATTAGGTCACCGACCACCCACACTTGGACGAAAGTTCCAGAAAGTATAGACAAAGGAACACAGAACAAAGAAAGAAGGAAAGATAGAAAATCATATATATACATATATATAAAAATATAACAAAAAAATATATTGGTGTACCACCACAATAGCTATCGAGACGCAACCACCCCTATGCACGAATGGAGACTTGGGGCTACCACCACAACAAACACCATTCACGTGCGATGTGTAGTTTTGGCGGAAAAGTGAAACATAGGGAAACACACGTCCATTTATATATATATAGATAATTTTTGAAATAATAAAACTTGATAATTTTAAATTTTATTACGTATTTTCTAATAACGGAGTTTGACAAACATTCTGGACTGATTAAAGCATTATAATCATCGGAATTTCCGGTACTCTTAGTTCTAAAGCTTTGCCGGATTACATATTTTGACGAGCAACCGCGATCACGTATAATAATAATTCATTAATATACTTATAACCCACTAATTATACACTATCGTCGCTAAATTTTTGTTCAATAGTTATACTGTATCTCTGATCAATATGTACTGTACTGCCATTTACGTTTGACACCGCCATTGATACACTCGTCTGTCTTAGAAGCCATAGCTAGAATTAATTTAGGCAAAACAAAGAATATCTTGTGAATTAATTATATTGGCTTATAATGTATACAGCTATAAATTGTTTTATTAACTAATAAAGATTAACAAGAAACAAAATTCAAAAATTATATAACGGAATATAAATAATCGTATAAAAACACTTCGCAATTTGCGTTATTTAATATATTTTTTTGACTTATTTTTATAAAATACAAACAATTTCTCTGTTTAAAAACATTTATTGAATTTATTTAAAATTGATCACTTTACAAAATTGTTAAAATTTCTGTAAAATCATAAAATCAATTTTATTTTTAATAATTACTATTATAATTTTTAACAAGTGCTGCTCAAACCGAAGACAAAGGCTGGTCTGTGAACAATTTATAACTGGGGCGCGACGACATTTCGCTTAAAATTTTATATAATACGTTAATAAAAACGATTTAAGAATGTTTTTAAAAGTCTTTTAAAAACGCATTGTTTTATAATTTTCGTTTTTCTTTATTATTTAAACACATTAAATAGGGGTGGACTGGACATCGAAATCGGGACATCCCACAAACCTATATTTACAACCAAATTTTGTTATTAGAGAGGTTGCTGCTGAAGTTTTCATTTCTAAAACGTGAACGTCGAACGTCGAGCGCCGCTATCTTGTAAGCGGCGCTCGACGTTCGACGTTCACGTTTTAAAGATGAAAACTTCGGCTGCAACCTCGCTATTAACCTACAAGTTATTGAATTCTTTTTAATTTATGATGTTTTATAAATTGATTTTAGTATATTTTATATTTAAACTAGAAAATAATAAAACTTATTCTACGTTTTAAATTAGAATTTAATTTGGTTTAATGATGTTAAATCTCTTAAATATATGTTAGTTTACATACTAGAATGAAGTTTTTAGTTAAATTAATTTAATAATACAGCAATTAAACTTTTACAATTTAACAATGATACTCCAATAATATAGATACTAAATTTCTGTAATCGTCTAATATCAAATAAATTAACATAAACATTATTTAGCTTTAACTAATGATATCTTTCATTGTCATTTGTAATTGATACAATGTATTTAAGATAACATTATGAATACTTTTATTTATAAAAAGTTTTTAAATCTAACACAAGAAAGCAATTAGGATTATCTAATAAATGTTTTAAATTAAACTATTTAGATAGTAATTAGGAG
>NW_019385057.1:41823-124598 GCF_000671375.1 Centruroides sculpturatus | reverse complement strand
ATATATATATATATATAGAAAAATCTGTTTTATGATTTGTTGGTAATGTGTTAAATGTTTCCCTTTCGGAATAAATCTTCCATAATTCGAAGAATTTTAGTCGAAAAGAAAACATAACTCGTATATTGAGGCAATTATCAATGTCTTTCGTCAGATCATTTCTTGAAAAACTATTTTCAAACACCTAGAATACGAATATTTTATCGTCGTTAGTAAAGGTTTTTTCCTTCAAATCGATTTTCAAAATAGCTTTAGCGAAAAAATGGAAGTTGCTTTCGAACTTTTTTATTATTCTTATAATAGACTAATCTATTGTGTTTGAAAGAAAACATATTTTGAAACTTTTATTTATCGTATACAATAGAATATAACGACGAACGTTTGGTGAATTGTATCAATAATAAGATGAAGAATTCGTTATCACCGAAGAATTTTAAATTAATTCGACTTTTTTTTTTAATTGTTAATTTTTTAAACCTGATTTTAAAGTAAAAAGTTAAATGAGAATTTTATCTAAAATAATATAAAATATTCAAAAGTCTAACCTAAATACTGTGTTTTGCATAATCGGTTGGGTTATTGTAATGGTGGGTGGTAAGATCAGGCAAAAGTTTTTGGCTATATTCCAGCAATTCATTGAGAAGCGTTGAATTAGATTGTTGATCTGCACACTTATCGATGTAATAATAGAATATTTATAAACGGACGTCCAAAAGTCAGTCATAACTAATCGTTGTCAACACAGTTATGGAAGTGACACGCTTTTCTTCTATTATTTTAGAAAAAAATTTGCATAATGAATAATAATTAGAATACATAGGATAACATTAAGAGAAATAATTATCATCATTTCTAATTTAGGAATAAGCATTATTACAGGGGCAAAGTTTATATATCAGATAGCTTCTAATGTGATGAAAATCCTTTTCTTGCCTTAGTATAAAATTGTAATTAATTAATGTTTCTAATCTTTTACAGTTTATATAGGCCTACCTTTAGACCAAGTGACTGATTCAATCTCTCTAATTTTATCAGTATAATAAGTCCTATTATATTCACAATACATTAATATTAATAAAATAAAATTGTAATATTTATGATTTTAAATTTAAACATTTTCTTATTTTGTGAGTTTTTTTAAAATAAAATACAAATTCTTAATTAACAATGACTTCAAAATAATTAATAGAGAACGTTTACAAAAAATTACATTTGTTTTATTCGAATAATCAAAGGAGATATTATTTATATTTATTCATTAAAAAAAAAGAAAAATTGTGGATTTTCTTTTCATTTATCTTACAAATAATTAATGAAAATTGAGAATTTTAACATAAATATTAATGTTTAAATTATCATTTTGTGTTATGTAAAATTCAGTTGTTTATTCAGTTTATAAATAAAAATTAAAAGATTTATTACTTTTAATTAAGATTATAGTAAAGAAAAATATAATTCCTTTTTATTTAGGTACAGATTTTTATTATGTATTGCTTCTAATTGTTGCAATCCGTAAAAATCTGTAATATTTTATTGTATTTTTATCTCACATCAAACATTATAATCCGATAACTAATTGCATTACGTTTCATCGATCACTTATATTCTTATATCGGTTACTTAATGGTTACAAAATGTTCCTTTTTTATTTATTTATTTAACCATGCTTATTCAGAAGTAATGTCAGTTTAAAGATTGATTTATTTTTTATGAATTATTTATCATGTTTGAGTAAATGCTAGTCCATGGTTTTTAAGAGCGATGAGATTTCTCTTTTTATTAAAAAATTAAATACAAGGGTGATTATAATTAAATTTCCACTTTGAAATGGCCACAAAATGAAAACTACTGGACAGAATGTTATCAAACTTGGTAATCGTGTACAGGACGTCGTGGGTTTTTATTTCCCGCGAAAAAACAAAATAGTTCAAAAACTCACCATCAGCGGTAAAATGGCGCTGTCTGCAATATTGTTAAACGAAATAAGACAGGAAACAATCGTTTAAAATGTTTTTTTTTTTTAATCGGTTTTAAAACGAAACTGTTTGTGGGGTTACTCCTGATATGCTAAGAGCTACTACTGTTGAGAACACAGTAATGCGATGTAACTTGCTTATATCAAAAATGGTAGACACCATATTGAACATGCTCTTTAACGCGGTTTAAAACCGATTAAAAACATTTCCAATGATGTCTTCGTGTCTTATTTCGTTTAACAATATTGCAGACAGCGCCATTTTTCTGTTGATGGTGAGTTTTTGAACTATTTTGTTTTTTCGCGGGAAATAAAAACCCACGACGTCCTGTACACTATTACCAAGTTTGATAACATTCCGTCCAGTAGTTTTTATTTTATGGTCATTTCAAAGTGGAAATTTAATTATAATCACCCTTGTATTTTATAATTTATGATATAAACTGGGTAAAACCAGCAACATTCTATGCTAATAGAATGATGTGGATGTTAGTATGAGACAAACAAATATATAGTATATAACTCAATATATTAGTCTTATCCGTTATAATTGCCAAATTAAAATATTTCGATAAATATTTTGTAATCACTTCTTGTAATATGGGATCATTTCACTTCATTTAATTAATTTTAATTAAAATTTGCTCTTTAGCAAACTCTAAATCTAATTCATAAAATTATTTAATCTTATTCTTTTATATACAGTTTATTAAGTAAAAAATTTGACAAATTTTATAAATAAGAGAAATTGATATACAATAATTTGCTATTTCATTTTAAATTTTTTAGTAATACTATAACAAATTATCTTGTAGTAAAAAAAATGTTGAATGTTAATGCTAATGGTTGTGTCCAATTTATATTATGTACTGTACTTTTATTAACAAAGAATAATAGATAATTAAGATTAATTTTTCATAATTTTCTTTTCGAATTAGACTTTTACTAACTTCTATAATCAAGTTATATATTATTTTTTAATGCAAAACAAATTAGCTTAATTAATGTGTATAAATAAACTGTTCGGAATATAGAGATAATTTGTGATGTGTCGCTTATTCTGGTACAGTCGACCCCCCTATAAGATATAGATACGTTCCAATTTATTAGGAATCCGATTTCTTACAAGTCGTTCCAATCACAGCCCGACACGTGTCAAGTTTACGGACTACGGCTGATTGAAAGGTTTTCTTCCATAAAATTAATCGATTCTACACTAATCCGACTCAACATTTCCAAAATACGTATATTTTTTCGTAGTTTTATAGGAATCGTAATTATAGGGGGGTCGACTGTATATCATTATTGTGAGGAAATATATTATACAGTTTATAATATTATGTAATAGGTTACTTATCATACTTTTAACCTTTTAAAATCAAAAGATCGTATTATAAAAAGTTGAGAAACAACAATATATACCTTAAGTCGTCTTTGTTTGTAAGAGTTACTTTTCGAAACCACTATTAACAACGATGACGATGAACAGATTCTATGTACTGTACTGTACTGTCAGTTCCAAAAAGATTTTTACATTAGCGAAAATGATTCCACTTTCTTATAATCGTCCTTATAAAAGATGAATACATTCGTTTGTTCAGATAGACTAATATACTGTACTTCAATGTACTGTACAGTATATAGTGACGACAATCATACGTTCACTGGTATCGTTCGACAAAGTAGGAATATATATTGAGAGAAGATTAAAGATTATTTTCTAAAAGTCCTTTATAGATATATTATTAAACTATTGCACATTTTTAAGGCTTTAGTTAAGCTTGATTATTTACAATACCTAAATTATCAAGAGATAAGTAAGGAATATTTCATTGATTATGTCAATGAAATATTCCTTATGTTATATAAAAGTTAAATTGAGGAGTATTATATAATCTTTATTATAAACAGAATTTTTAAGAAAATGTATTACATTACTAGTATATTTTCTTTAAAATTGTTATCTACATTATATCTAAATGGCAAATAAATTTTAAATTTTTTCGTAAATGAATCGAAGTACAAATAAAGATTATATATTAATGAACAAATTTTAAAAGGATTTCTTTGTTAAAACAATTAATTACATGAATTTAATTATTAAATAATCTGTTATTAATATATAATCAACTTAAATATAAATACATTTATAGAGATTTATCACATTTTTATCTAATATTAAGATTTTGATCAAAATCCTGTTAACAGTTGATTCTTAAAACATTAAATAGTAAAATTTTCTTGATTAGTTTCTATTAGTTTTCTAAGCTTTTATATTTATGAAAAATTTAGATTATTGAGAAGTTAGAGTAGTAAGACAGTTTATTTAAGTCGGTATTTCATGTCCATCATCGAGACACAAAATGGAACGACAAGGATCCTAATAAGAGTGATTTGAAGTGGTTTGTATTCTCAGATAAGAGAATCCAGACAAGAATTCAGGCCTTTCAGAGTACCACTCCAAAGAATCTGAGTTTGAAACATCTAAACTTTGCTACAGAGATATAAAATTACTCTTGATTCTATTCTTGTTTAAGGTTTTGACAAATTGTTTCATGTTTCGACGAAGAATATTTTTTGATCGTGGATTAAACTGGGATTGGACAGAAAATTAGACTCGAGGAAAAGCTACAATATAGGCTCACAGCTATTAAATAATTCGAATATTTTAAAATTATATAAAAAGGTAGTTCAGGATTATTATGTATGGCTACTATTTTCCCCAAATTAACAAGATTTAAGTTGCGTGTATGCATAAAATATAATGTTTTATGAAAAAAAAATGACTCTGTGGCTCTGAAAATTAGCATGATCTTATAAGGCATAAAAACCCAGTAAATGAGTAACGCCCAATCAATCACTAGTAGGATGCCATATATATGGCTTTTTGCTAGTATCTAAGAATTTCTTTTCTTAATTCATTGGCATAATTTTGGTTGTAATTTGACACATTAACTTAGAATTCCAGTTGATAACAGTGGTAGTCACTTACTGATCGAACTATTGACTTTCGTTTCTTTGAGAAATGTAATGTTTTTTTTTTATGGAACGGATTCCATCTTAAATAAACTAACTGTTTATGTATTTTATTTTCAGCATACGTATTTATGTTGCATTCGTTTATTTTATATGATTTAGTTGTTAGCAATTTCCCTGATTTTTTTTATTTATTAATATGCAAATATTTAGATTCCAAAGCTTAATACGGGAGTAACCGGCGATAGTCGATTCATCGTCTATTTAATTGGGTAAATCTATAAATACATATGTAGATTTAAAATGACAGAGTACGAATCCATTATTTTACGTTTCTACTAAAATCTTGTACTAAAATCTACTAAAATCCAATTAAATTCTCTGAATGAAAATCTTGTGGCTCTGAAAATTAAGCATGATCTTATGAGGCATAAAAGCCCAATAAATGAGCAACACCCAATCAATGAGCAACACACAATAGTTCAATTGTGAAATAATGAATTTGATTTTCAACAATTGATAAGTTATTAACACGTAGTCTATAATGGTACTGTGATAACAAAACGATAATGCGTAGATCCTCTACGGAATGCATTGAGATATTTTTGGATGATCACACTTTTGCTTTTGTTTTCTTTTTTTAGTTGTACTGCAACTCGCAAACAATGACTATTTTTAAAGGTATGACAGTAAATATAAGAATTTTCTCTTGTAGGTTTACTTGTTAATCGATTTTGAAAGTTGATCATCTTAGAAAAGTAAAAAAAAAAATAATAATAATAATATGAAATAAAGTGACGTTACGTTAATATAGATTATCCATTTTATTAATTTATTAACGTTATTAAGATTGACTTTAATAACTCGTCACAGTAAACATTTCCATATATTTGTGTAATTTAAAACAAATTAAATCTTAATTGAATTCTAATAGCTATAAACAACAAATTAGTTTATTTTACATTAAAAGGGGGATTTCGTATTAAAAGAAAATAAAAGCTTTTATCAACGTAAAATGTTTAACAATAACAAAATATTATAAATTTTTTAAATTACTTTTTTAAGTCTTAAAATACACCTACATATATAATCAATCAGAGCCATTGAATAATATATACCTTAATAATTTATTATGTCTTAATTAGTACATTAAGTCAAAACTTTTACTTCGATTAATTTTGAAATTTTTCGAGTTTTCGTGAAATTTAGCAGCTTAATTATTGATTGAAACTTATTACATAAACAAAACATAATTCTTAATCGTTTAGACTATCTCTACGTAATCAAATACAGTACAATACAGTTTTTATAAATACGAAACATTTTTAACTAACAAAAATCTAGTTTGAACGTTAATTCATAGACATATTTTTATTCGTAGATAGATATAACTACAATCTGAAGTACGTGTGTGTCTACAATTCTTTCCATTAAGTTCCCATTCTTGTTCAAATATTTGTTTCATCGGGAGATCAATGCATCCATCCGACAAAGAAGAAAGTTGTGTCGAGCCCTTAAGTTAGTTTAGACGGCGTATTATAGGTCTTCTGTAGTTATATATCTTCATGTATCGAGATATTTTTCATTGGACAAAACATGATCATCTCTGGGGCCAGATCCGTGCTGCGAGTAGGGTGTTTTAGAACATCCCAGTGTTGTAGTGACAGTATTAGAAATGTAATGCAACGGAATGACACTTTGTTGCAGTATCCCAGATCTTTTGCGGTAGACGGTCTCTGTCCAGAATCTCATAACACCGCCCAGCACTCACAGTTGTGCCTTGGAATATGAAATTTCCAAGTTCGGCATCCAGTAAGATCCCAAAAAACTGTTGCCATGATTTTCTTGGCAAACGGTGTCTTCCTGAATTTCTTTTATTGCGAAAATGATAGAATGTTTTTATTATCTTTCAATAATATGCTTGCTGTTTTCATTTTGGTGTCCATAAATAAAACGTTGTTTTATCTCTTTAAAATGCAGGTGAGAAACCTAGAAACTTCCTATTCATAGCATGTCGTGTATTGTAGAGAAATGTCATGCTATGAATAGGAATGTTCTAGATTTCTCATCTGCATTTTACGGGGATAAAACAATGCTCTATGTCCTTCTATATGTCTTTCATGTGTTTTGTTACCCATCGACAGTGGCGAATTAAACATTAGACAGAGTAGACTTAAACCAAGGGAGAGAGAGCCCGAGAACTAACAAGAAAACAAATGGTTCAATTGATATATTGTTATAACGATATGTCATTTCACTTATTTAACGTAACCTAATGTTTCATTATTCTATTCAACAAACGGTGGAACAGGGAACAAGATTAGGGGGAGCCTTACTAAAGCTCAACCTAGGTCCTAGAGACTCGGGTGGCAGTTAATCCGTCACTGCCCATCGGGGTATTTTAAATATCATTATTGTTGTGGGCCTGTTTACGTTATTTATTTATCTGCTCTCGTATTTATTTGAAAACAATGAAATTTGTCGTTAATAAGAAAATAAGTGGACGTTTATATTTTGCATTTCATTAATACAAAATCTTAATAAAAATTAATTCAGAGATACACATTGTACTATGGAGTTAGTGGAATATCTAGTAATTTGTATTTACCGTATTTTCATACAAATATATTAATAGAATTACATTGAATTTCTAATTTTCGATATAATTAATACGTATATAAATAATTTTCCAGTTAATCCCCGCACTAATTTATGTTTATATTAATACACGTATGAATCATTTAAACGCTAATAGAAAACAGCTTACAGACTGAAGTAAAATCTTTGGCGTAGCGAGTTAAATAAATACTGATCTTTTATGGCCCTATACATTATGCACTCAATATTTATTTATTTATTTATACATATATTGAGCCACAAAACGTATGCATGTATATATAGAGATATACGCAAAAGTTTTGTATTTTCGAAAGAAGGAAGTCTGTTTATCTCAATATTTTGGGAACCGCTGACATACGTGTTCTATTACTTTATGTTTTAGCAAAAGTTTAAACTGAAAGGAACTTAATTTGTTTCCTATTTGTTTGCCAATCAAGTATCGTATTTACTTGTAGGCATATTTCATGCCTACTCCTATGATCGTTCCCTAGTCTGCATTCTAAATACGATTCTACGACTCTAGGTATAATACATATCACTATTTGATTAATTACTATTTATACGATTTTGTAGTATAAATAAAGATTTTCATTATCTTCGAATTTAATACAATTTTCTTAGTATAAAAATCTACGTAATTACCAGCCAAAAACTTTTATCTTTTTTGCACGAGATATAGTTTTATAAATAGATAATACTATTGGCAGTTAGCCTCTTAAACACTCATACGATTTGAAATTGCCCTTTATCTTAAAAGATTAAGATCTTGATAAAAAAAAAAAAAAAAATTCAAAATTACACATATTATTAGCTTATACTTTTATTATATGACTTTTATACATATTTATTTTTTTAATTAAGCATTTGATAATTGTATTTATCATTTAAAAAACTGACTATATCATGGATTAAACAGATTATTAAAAAATTAAATATATATATATCATTCTATTTCTATCGTCTTAAATGCAATATTACATTACAATTTTCACTAAAACATTACTTTTTACTAAATTTATAGTCTACTATTAAAGGGAAAACAAATTAGAATAATATGATAAATTATTTTAATAATAATAACAATAATTTTATGTGTTTAGAAAGAATTTGAAATATTTTATATTATTATTACAGGCTTGTGCGTGTTTTTAATGTATATATATATATAGAAAAAGACATGATCAAAATTTACTCATTGTCTTTTTTCTATTAGATAAATGTATCATATTTCTTAGAAGTGCTGTACTTATCTTTTTTGTTACTGTACTTTAATATAGTTAAATCTTTTATATATATTACATAATGGGTTTAAAGATATGAAACTATTTATAGCTATTCATATAGAGGAAATAATAAACTAAGTAACTAAGTTATCTAATTCGATCTAATTTATTTATAAACATATTTTCATTCTACAAACTAAACTAAGAATTCTGTTAAAATATAATATACTTGTATGTCTGTATGAAATAAATGGTTTTAAAATATCTACACAGAACTTGATTTTTTTTTATAGAAGTTTGTGGATATTAGTTTTACAATTACATATATTTTATCATTTGTATTATTAGTAAGATCTCTTTTTACAATAAGTTATCATTACAATATGATTAATTAGAATTTTGAGATAATCTATTTTAGATATGACAAGAAGAGACACAAAATTTCAATAAAACAATGAGCTTTCGGTTCATTCAAAAAACTTTATGATTGTAGTTTATAATTATATTTCGAACAAAGGTGTATTTAGAGAGGGTCTTGCGAGAGATTATGCCTCTTCTTTAGTGAAGAAACTAAATAAACATTCAAAATATTTTAAAATTTTTATGGTTTTTATTACTGAATTAATAATAAGACTGTTTTTTTTTTTGTTTTTGTATTAACGTAATTTACTATAAACTCAAATATAGTGAATTTAATTCTCTATTTTAAGCTTGATTAAAATAACTTATAGCAATAAAACCTATTCATTTTTATTTTAATAAATATTTATATTTTAAGTACAATTACTATGTGTTTGTAATTATTGTTTTAATGAAGAGATTATTCGATTTTTTTCTTATTTTTCAAATATTTCTTTTTATTCGGATTCCAGTTTACTTTTTTCGTGCTTGAACGATAAGTTTATGTAATTAACAACGACGTATACTTTATTATTATTATTATTAAGTCGATTCATCGAATTCGGTCGTATTTTCAAGTTTGATGTCAACAGTTTGTTGAATGGCCTTTTTATGATACTGAATTATAACAGTGAAAGATATCAATTATCTGTAATTAAGCATTGATATAGAGAAATGATGTGCAGTATTAAAGTTATTGCCATTTAAAATAGTTATGAGAATTCTTCAATAATAGAAAAAAAATGATAAAAAAATAATCTCAATTATAATTATTATTTAAATTGAAATCTATACAAATATTGTAAAATATTCATTGTTTAGACAATTGTTCAGGATGAAAACGTTGTTAATTACAGAATATTTTTGTGTTTTCTTTAAGTTTATAAAAGAAAGTTTAAAATTAATTTTTAATGAATATTTATGTCATCACAATTGTTTTTCTCAAATTTTCGTAAGATAAGTTAGAATTTAAGAATTTACATGTGAATTAGAGCGAGATAAAGTATTATATATTATGTATAGAGGAGAAGGTGGTATTATGGAACCCCAATTACCTTTTAGTGAATTGTAAACAAGGTATCATAACTACACCCACATTTTTTGTGCGAAAAGTACTGGTAACTAGTAAACTAAATGTTCCTAATTGGATTTTTCGCTAGTGTAACTATAAGTATGGTTTTTGAAGGCTTTTGTACAAAAAGTCCGAAAGTAGGCTTAGAGAAAATCGGGTGGTAATATGGAACCTTACTGTATATTTTCAAAAAAATGCTTTAATGTAGCCAAAAACAAATAGGAAAGGACAAAAAATGTTAAATAATTACAAAATTATTTACTCCAATGTATTTTATCGCAAAAATGCTTTTATAATAGAAAAATATGACCTCCATCAACAATATATATTCCAGCAGCTCTTTTTCGATATTCTCGGGAAGAATTGACTTTCTACCTAGTGTCTTTTTCACAAATTGCTCCGGACGAATGTCTGCTTGCAAAGAGAGAGTTCGGAGGAGTTGAGTTCCATATTACTGTAAAAGCACCAATGGGGTCCGTATTTCACGCATCGCCATCTCGAATTAACTTATGTCTGTCGAGACCAAATTTTAAAAAAATGTGATCATCACACAGATTAATATGTACCCCTAAGTCTCTGGAACAGAATACATGCACCGGTGAACCTACAACTACACGATTTATATTTTAAAAATAATTAAATTCACTTAGCATTCAAAACTTGCGGATTTTGAAAAAAACAAATTTGCTGATTAAATGCACACAACCGTTTAACTGAAGTAAAACGGGTTTTCCCCTTGCTATGGATGTCTGCCTAGTTCAGTTCGGCCACATTCCGCTACAGTTCGCCTTTATTATCAGTTCGAAATGGCGTGGTTCCATAATACCACCTTCTCCTCTACTAAGAATACTATGATGTGCATAAAAGATTTTTTATATTGTATAACATATTTTAGCAATAAATTAGTAAAATTTATTTAGATTATACTTCATAAATTATTATAAAGTAATATAATGTTAAGCAGCATTTATATATATATTATTAGTTATTTAATAGCCAATTTTTGACGCTAATTACAGAAAGAATGACATTATAAATTACTAGTATAAATATATTTATTATTTATTAAGTTATTTAATAAAATTATTCTTGAATTAAATCGTAAATATTAAATCTTATGATGTTGACCATACCAATACGTATAAAAATTTGTTTTCGGCTTTGATCTCGCTATTTTGGCAATATTTTTCTAACATTTGTCATTTTTTTATAGTACACAAAAATCATATTTGTACCGCACTGTATTGTACAGTACATATTATGATAATGATATTTTAAGACAGTGGAAAAATATATTATTTGATACAGTTTGGATTAATAATCTAATCAGAAAAATCTATTATATTTGTTATTACTAGAGCTATGAAAGACAAAAGATAGACGATGGAGATTTTTATTAGTAGCATTACAGTCTTTTTTAATACGAATGGAATGCTATTTTATCATTAGATATTTAAATATTCAGAAAATTCGAAAAATTAACTAACATTAACGTGATAGAATGATTATTAAAAATGTACTATACAAAAACTACTTTAACTTATTCTTTATAGTAGGTCTATTTCGGTTCTCAATCTAATTTTCTACTATATAATTTTACATAGTCGTTCCTAGTTATTTGATTCGGTTGATTTTTGTAACTATTTTTAAAGTTTCATGATTTTTTTTCTCAAATTAATTTTGAAATATTCATACGAATATACAGCGAAATGAACGAACAAACTATGAGAAGTGAGGTATTTTATTTACTACAGAATTCTGTGAAGTACAAGAATAGAAACTCGTAGCCATCGCCATTTAGTAGCCACAGGAATTCTTAAATGTGGCCACCAGGCAAGTCGATTTTTCATTCACTAAATATGAACAAAATATCCGCCATTTTGGGCAGTTTCGACTTTATTGTAGAATATCGTCGAAAGATAATTAAATTTAAAATTAAAATTGAAGACACAGTCTGTTAAACAGCTAAAAATCTACATTTATCAGCTCTTGCTTCTTGTAAATGTAGATTTAAACGCGCTTGCTATTCATTTGATAATCTTTTTCTAAAAAATAAAAATAAAAATAGTCTGCTTCAAAAAATTGTATGAAGAAGAATTAACTCTTATAAGTTAAGATATGAGAAACTGTTGAGATTGACCAAGAATTAAACTCTATAATGTAACTTGAGTTTATAAAATTAATACAACATGGATTTTAAAATAGAGTTTATTAAGCTTTCAATATTAGACTACTTACTATATAAACCAAAATTGAAAATTATCTATGTTAAGAATATACATATAAGTTATATATACGTTTAAGTAGTATAAGTTAATAAGATATATAATCATCTCTTGTAGATCTAGAAGTTGTGAAGCGTGAATTATTGTGAAAATAAATTGATTGATCACTAATATTATGCATTTATATTACAATGTGGTATAGTACATTGACACAAGACACAGTATTCTACGAGGTTTACTCAAAAAAGTTCTCTGGCCAGTCTATTTGTAGAATAGTTTTACTTTTAGGAAATTTTTGTTGGACATTCTCTGTATGCTCTCGTATACTATAAAGATAGAGCCAGAGAATCGATTATATTTATAAAAAGATATACAAATATTTCATGATTATACTACTAATTCAATTTTGAAGATATAAAGGTTAGTCCAGAAAATATAATCTCTACAAAAATTAAACCATTAAATTTATAATGATTCTTTCTTAGATGTTAGAAAATTCTTCTTCTTCTTATCTTTAATGTTATCTCTCCTTTTTTAACGTTATGTTACTTTAATTTTCATGAAATGAGTTCGAGTTTAGAAAATAATACACTAAATAACTGAAATTTTAATATTAAACACCGTATTATTTTTAAACTTTACTATAGCAGTTAGAGGTTAATTTAATTTACATGATTATTATACTGTTCTTATCATACTTAATTTATATCAGTGTTTTTTATATTAAAATAATAATAAATGTATGCTTAATTGAAAAACATAAACTTTGATTTTATATGTAAACAGAGTGGAAACTCGATTATCCGAACTTGATTTGGACTAAGGATAAACGATACTTCGGATAATCCAGACTCTTGTTTGTTTTTGTGTTTTTGGTATAGCTTCAAGCACTGAAAGTTTAGTTTCATGAGCAAATAGAGAGGTTGCGGCCGAAGTTTTCATCTGTAAAACGTAAACGTCGAACGTCGAGCGCCGCTTACAAAGCGGCGCTCGACGTTCGACGTTTACGTTTTACAGATGAAAACTTCGGCCGCAACCTCTCTAATAAGTACTGTAATGCAATTTATTCAAAATCTAACGTAATGTTACATGTATGAGCGATAGTTTCGTAGCGATAAAATCAACGGATGTCACAGTGATTTTCAGTTACACGGAGAGTTTGGTCTCTGTGTTTAACTTTGATTGTACACATACAGTACAACGTTATACCTTTTTCGAATAATCGAGTTTCTACTCTATCTTAAACAAAGATCTTAACGTGAAAATGGATATGTATGGATATTTGCGATTAATTTGTTTCTTTTCCTAAGTACAGAACAATTTACAGTTGTTTTTGATTCAGTTAAATGAAATCATAATAAAATGTATTAACAATATGCATTATATATATACGTTTTTAAAGATTTTTTTTACATAAAATTAAGAAAAATCTATTTATTTATTTATTTATTTTTGAGATTTCGAATTTTTTACTCCATTTTTTAAAGCATTACAATCACGAAAGCTTCCATTTTAATAGATATTATCCTATCAAATCTGTAATCTTTAAAATTGCTTTCCTATTTTTTTTTCAAATCTAATCTAAATTCGATTAAAAAATCTTTTCTTCAGATATAAACCGCATCTGCTTGGTCTGTAAATTAACTATTTTTCTTCTGTTTTTTAATGGAATTGGAATTCGATTAAATTGTTAGAAACAGAAAGGTGCTGTCTAAACAACTTCGTTACATCTTACTTTTTTTTTTTTTAATTTTTTTTTAATTTTTAACAACTTAACTTACTTAGATCTTTATTTTAAACTTATATTGTCTTTATACAATTTAAAAACAGTTTCTACTATAATATTATACAGTATATATATATATATTTATATTCTATATATTTGTAACTAGTATTTGTAAAAGGACACGTGTTGAATCGTTTGAGAAACATTGTAAATGCTCCTTAGTTAACTTAAAACGATCCCATTTGGTCCGCACCCAGTAGGAGCACCTGGAAATAAAAATTCCGCGATATCGATTCCTTTTAGTAGTATATTGTAAAAACGTAAGCTATTGGTCAACTTTACTCGAATCGTCATAGATGACGCGATTGGCTAATTTTGGTATCGGATCAGGCGCACTCCGTTGGATGTAACTGCGGTATCAAGATGGCGTCAGCTCGAGTGTCAGCCAAGCGCTGAACTATATAGATAGGGTTTTTAACAGATGACTCTTTAATAAATATTTCTATTTAAATATATATTGTGCAGATCAGCTTTAATCTTATAACGGAACAACTTCCAATGAAACTGATTCGTAGAACTGTAAGTGCAACTAATTCTATATATATATATATATATTTCAAATGTTCTTTTTAACTGATAGTTAGGAAATGACGACGCCTTTCATTCATCCAATTTGTCGTACAATCGATTTCTAAACTTTGCAATGGATGCTCATTCGGTTGTCTGTTAAACACAACTTACATATGTATACTCAAAGGACTTTGCAACAACTTTTAATTCTTTCATTTACTTAAAATACTACAAGATTTGATTAAAGTGCATGTATCATTTTCTTATTAAATTATTATTATTATTACAGTTTAAACTTCAATGAAAAGGCTATATGAAAATACCTATGATAATAAAAATTATACTCTATATCATTAAATTGTCTTTATTGTTGTTGTTTGTTAATTTATTATTATTTTCTTACTTATAACTGCATCTAACTAATTATTTAATAATCTAAATCTCTTCGGATATTCTTGGAAGGATTACTTTTAAAGTTTGGTACGACGTTTAAGATCGGTCTCGAATCGTCGTAACGGAGGAAAAAAAATTATCACGTCGATTATTTGTAATCTGCCGTGGTAAATGTTATTGTATATTTTATGACGGTTGAATCCGGTGAATTGAAAACTTTTCCAAAATGTAAGCGATACGAAATATAGAAAATATTTTCTGGTCAAATACAAGTTTTTATGCGTGTATTTTTTCCTCTCTCTCCCTTTTGTTTCTGGACTTTTATGTAAAATTTGAAGTTTAAGAATTATTTAACATAACAATGGATGAAAAATTTATGCTCAAAAGTAATTAGAAAATTTTTAGATATCTGTTGACTTTATAATGTGTATCTATTCTCGCTTCTTCTCTGACTTCACTTAAATAATAACTAAACCTCGACACAAACCTTTAAAAACCGAGTTTAAAAAGGGACAAATGGTTAAAGAATTAGGCATGATAGTGGCCTTTGTATTAGCATGTATTTACTTATTTATATATTTATTTATTCGTGTATTATATGTAGATATGGCGTTTGTGTATATTTGTACAAGTAACCCGTATATATTGTAATTCTTTATTTACAGACCTGCGTGCTAAACATCTAAGAAATTCAACGTTTAAAAAGTTTCAAAACAAATCTTATTATAGAAACCAGAATCATTCAATTTTTGTTCCTGAAGGAGGTTTTCGTCCATTTGAATGACCCAAAGGAAGTCATTCAAATGGCTGAAAACGTTTGAATAAAAAGGGCTACATTTTTAAAGGTTTGTGTCAAGGTTTAGGTATCTATTCTCTTTTACATTTACAAAAAATATGTTTTTTCTGAAGTATTGAAAAACTCGTAATTTAGTAATGACTTTCGTTTTATTTTAAAAGTTTAAATTATTTGAAAGATAAATTATATTAATCAAATTTTTAATGTTTTGTTTGAAGTATAAATATATAGTGTTAAAGTATAAGTTTTTCTGATTTGTTGAAAATTTGTAAAATAGATATTTTTTTATATCTTCTTTCCAGGTAGACTGTGACTTTTGAAATATATATTTTCCATTTCATATCTATCATTGCAACTATTTTTAATTAAATATTTTTCATATGTTATTAGTTTAACCTTTTGTCAAAATAGCTTACTTTTTTCATTAGGATCTTTTGGACTGTAGTTTCTTGTCTCAAAGGTCTAATTTATAAAATCATTATTTATTATAAAATCATTACTTACTGGTATTCTGTTTTGATTTTCATTATGCTAAATTACAGTTTAATTTGTGAGCATTTGATTTTATTTAGTAAGCAAGATACAAATTATTTGTGTAACAGTTGTAATGAAGAATCTGCTTTATTGGAGCTCTGACAGTTTTTCAAGACAGATTATTGGATTCAAAATAATTTGTCTTGAAGTTTAAAATGAATATTTAAATTTAAGCTAGTATCTGATGGCATATTTTTCTATTTATTGTATTAACAACAGTTAAAAGAAACTTTATAATATTGCTTTTTTAAAGAGATTTAATTATGTAAATTTCCTTTATATCTTTTATGTGCCACCTGAAAGCATCAGTAGAATAAATTTTATTCTGAAAAGTAGTATTTGTAGATTTTTTTAAAACTGGATGTGTAGCATTAAATAAGACAATATCACTAATGATACTTGTAAAAGGAATTAGCACTTAAGCACTTACATTTATCTTAAACCATACATAAAATAAAACAAAACACAAATGTAAAAAGTTTTAAAATTCAAATATGAGACAGTTCAGAAAAATTAAAAATTGAAATACAAAACATAAAAATACTTTTATGATTAATTATACTAAAAAAATAAGAAAAATAAATTAAATTCAAACTATAAATAATAATAATATAATTAAGCACTATTTGTGAGTTCCATAACAATACTATGAAAATTCAAATATCCTTTATTTTTTTTGAAAGTCAAAGTATAAAAGCAATTGGGCTGCAATTTGAAAAAAGTGTAGACCTATAAATTCCCACTGTTGTTCGTCTGTCTTTCTTTAATATCCAGAACAAGGATTAGATAGATGACTGACGAGACCAGATATGGAAACCTTGGGCAGGAGGCCCTGATTAAATATATATGAACTTCTTATGCAATCCAGAAGTCAAGTTATTTCAATTCAAAAAATTTTTCCCTGAAAGGTGTTAAATAGATGACCGGCCGACTCTATTGTTAAAGGAAAAGTATGATGTACAGGGACAAGACACTACTAATTTGAGGTGGAGAGCATATATTTTAAATTAAATAAATTTAAAAAATATGATTAAAAATTGCAGCTTGGCATTGTGACAATGCCATAATAAATAATTGCTTGTTAATTATGTATTCTATTCATTCTCAATGACAGATTCTATGAACTCAAAAGCCTACTTCCAATTAATCTGATTTAGCTATGTTCCACTAAATTTCTTTAAATAGTTTTTCAATTTTAAATTTAATTTTCTAATGGTTTGAATTTGAAACTGAAAGTTATTTAAAGAAGAAAGTTTTTGTGTTAGAAGATTTTGAACAAGAATTCTTCTTGAAAATACTAAATGGAATTTGTTTTTGACTCTTAGATCTAAGTCTAAAAGAATTAGTTTTTAGATTAATTATAAATAAAGTAGTTAGTTATAAATATTAGCTTTTAAAATTAAAATCTTGCATAAAAAGATGAATGTTTTTACATTCTGTATATTGATTACATTATTCATACATAATTTTAACTATGAACTTCAAATATATTTATTTGCATATTTTATTAATTTTTTAAAGCATATTTTGTTTAGAGTAAATTTCAGATTGTACCATCCTGACTCCCAGATTTCGGATTCATCAGAAAAATCATCTTACAACCCGTTTTATCTTAGACCAAGTCCATTTATTCCAAGTCTGGATGTCTACAATTCCACTTCATCTTTTTCCTTCTTCTCTTCTCTCCCCTTTTATCCAACTTACAGATTTCTTAGCCATCCAATCTGTAGTGGGAACACTACAGATTGGATCACAATCAGTAGCTTTTCTTTAGGAACACCTCAGTTGGTACACCTGATTTAATTTGGTCATGATGACTCATGCTGACTGATCCCTCTGGAAAAATGGATTTCTTCGAATGAAAGCTGAAATTTCTTTGTCTTCCTTTGTTAACCTCCTTGATACCTCCCATGCCAAAGATCAAACTGAGCTCTTTTGAGCCTGTTTAATACAATCTTGTAACTTTTACCAGTTGATTCACCATGAGATATGGTTTGGTTTAATTCACTCATGCAAACCCAAACTTCCTTACAGACTATCTGGGAGGTCACCCTCATTAGTGCACAGAGATGTTATGCACTACTGTTCTTCTGCTTCTCATACCTTCCCTACTGTAGCAGTGATGCCGTCCATCTCTAATTGGAGATGGCATCCACATTACAGTCTGTAGTCCCCTTCCAATACTCAATTTGCACATTGTAACTGTGCAGTGCCAGTACCCACTGGGAGAGTCTACACTCTGGGGAGTAGACAAAAGTAAGGTATTTTAGAGGATTGTGGTCAGTGACTACCATGACCAATCTCCTGTACACCCAGTGGTGAAATTTGTGGAGGCCCCAGATGATGGTGAATACCTCCTTTTCAATTGTTGTCCAATGGTCCTCTGCACACTTTAATTTTCTAACCATGAAAGGCATTGGTCTTTCTTGTCCCTCTGGAGAGAACTGTGCAAGACAGTCTTTGATTGAGTGGTTTGACATGTTAGTAAATAGTACATATACAGTAGTCAGGTTGGATTGGAGGAAAATAGAAATGGGGCTCGACCCAATTTCTCCTTTATTTCCCTGAATGCCTCTTTCAGCTCTTGGTTCCATTTGATTATCTTTAGTGCTTGTCGTACGAGCAGATAGGTAAGGGGAGTAATCAACCCTGCAAAATCTGAGATGTAATCCAGTAGTATGCCAAGAAGGCTCTGCAGTTGATCCTTTGTATTTGGCAAAGCCAGTGTGGCTATGGCCTTAATGCAGTCACCACAGATCTGAATACCTGGGAATAAGTTTCTTGATGCTGATGTCACAGAATTCCCCTGCCTGCTTTCAGTAACCTGCACTATATCTGGAACTTCATCCTCGTCATCAAATTTCTTTCCAGAGAGATTTTCCTTCAACTTTGGAAACAAGTGAAAGATCTATAATGTGTGATGGATATTTCAAAACTTCCCACTTTAATGTTTGCAACAAATCTTGTGTGATGGAAGCAGTGTGTAGACAGACATTATTGTGTTGTAGGACACTGTTTTATCACATTTTTGCCTGTTCATAATGTCTTTGTCGTAAATGGGAAAAAGTTGCTTTCATGGCAGTTTCTTCGTTTGTGTAAAGGAATTGAATCACTGAATGAACCTTGCATTTGGTAGGATTACAAATTGATGTGGCCATTTTGCATACAATGCAAGGATAACAATGATGCAGTTAAAGTCAATTGACTTCTGTCATGTGATTCAGACCCTAATAGATATGATAGTGCAGCAAACTGCAAAAAATTAATTTTTCTTGGATTTCTACTGGCCTTGTATCTTTATTTTTCGAATATACCTCATATTCAATGTAAGGAACTATATGCCAAGTTTCTGAACTTTTAAGTCATACCATGTATTATGAAGTTTTACAGTACAGTATTCAAATTACAAGCTGCAAGAAAATGCAGATGTGTTATTGAAAATGCAAATTTGATAACACTCATTTATTTACACCACTGTGATGATCCAGCCAGCCTGAAATATATTGAATGAATAGAAATATTCAAGGCCTTTAAAAGGGATATGGCAATTAATTATAAGGAGACGGACTCTTTCAACCACATGGAGGATGTTCTATGACCTCCCATAAGTCTTGAATTAAGATGTATATTTTGTATTTTGTAAAATATTTTTATTTTTAAATTGTTATTTAATGTATTATCAGGATTGAAGCATGATGTACAGTACAGTACACTGTAATAGACATGCATATTCTGCAATGTTTCCAGCTTTTAAATTTATGTTCTATTTTTAATTTTTTTAAAAATTTGTTTATATCTGCTTTCTTTGAACCTGAGGATGACTGTTTAAAACAGAAGAAATCATTTGCTTTCATTTTTTTACTTTTATTTTTTGCTGATTCATTGGTGTATACAAGGTCTGTTCAAAAAGTATCAGACCTTTTTTTTTCCGCGTAAACCAATGATGCGAGAGAGGCCTCCTTCGGTGGAGTTGTGGAGGGGACAGTCATGCACAGCCCTGAATTTTTTCCCGCCTGCAGGAAGTGTCAGTCGTTGGCAATCGGCGTATGAGTGAGGTCATGTAGTGCACTCTCGTCAGATTTCACTAAGCTGGAAAATGACTGAACAACGTGAGCAGCGATATTACATCAAATTTTGCCAAAAACCTTGGCGATACCCGAGTGTAAACCATTCGCAAGATTCAGCAGGCTTTCGGGGACGATCCTCGAGGCCAAAAAAAGCGCGGCAGGTCCGCAGCAATATCAAAGGTCATGTTGACAGTTTTTTCGACTCTCGTGGGGTGGTGTGTCGTGAGTACGCACCACAAGGCCAAACCATCGCAAAGGAGTACTACCAGGAGGTCCTTCGTCGTCTTTCCGATACAGTGCGATGCAAACGATGGGATCTGTGGTCGATCAAAACTTGGCAGCTCCATCGTGATAACGCATCCGCCCATTCTGCGCATCTGATTCGGGCTTTCGTCGCCAAACACAATACTCCTGTGGTTCGTCACGCTCCGTACTCTCTCCACATGGCTCCGTGTGACCTTTGGCTATTTCTCAAGCTGAAAATGCCGCTAAAAGGAACCCAAATTTAGTCGAGAGAAGACATCATGCGAAATGCGACGGACCGGCTTATAACCATTCCAAAAGATGCGTTCCAGAAGTGTTTCCAGCAATGGCAGGAACGCTGGGAGAAGTGTATACATTACCAAGGAGACTACTTTGAAGGGGATTAGGGTTTTGTACCTCAAAGTCAATAAATTTATTTTTTCCGACCAAAGGTCCGATACTTTTTGAACAGACCTTGTATGTTTATCTGCAGTTATTTATCTTAATTATACCAGTAGTTTCATAGAAATTGTACATAGAATTACATTTTGTTACTTTTTTTTATAAATTTTAAAATTATCATTTTAATTATTTTAATCTGTCTCGTGACACATTTATAGTGGTTTTGCAGCATACTGGTTGGAAATCCTGATGCAGACTTATTCTATAATGATGATTAAAACTTTGGCTAAATGTGTAATTTGAGGAAAAATATCTTTTTTATTTCTGATTCTTTTTTCATAGATTATATTTTGTTCTTAAAATCAAATCAATGCTAAAAAAATAATTTGAAGATTTATAAAAGAAATTAGATGCAATATGATGAAAGAATTGATGATGATAAATCTAAATGAGTTAATATATTTCTATGAGCAAATGTAGCAATATACCTTTCAAGAAAATTGCTTTCACATTAACTGTTTTCTTGATAGTTATATGAGTTGCTTCTTATCCTTATTTTAAGTATGCTAAGAAATGTTCACAAGAACCTTTATTTAAAAGGACTTGTTGTATCAGGGAAAAGGAACACACAAAAACTAGAAGACACTAATTGTTTTTTCAGATATTTATTGTAACACAAATCTGTATGCTAGTTATTCAGCATTTTCGACTACTGCCCCTCTTCAGCAGAGGGTAGTCTGAAATGCTGAATAACTGGCATACAGATTTGTGTTACAATAAATATCTGAAAAAATAATTGTCATTTTCTAGTTTTTGTTTTTTCCTTGATAGTTGTAGTTTTTCTTTCTATTATATTTCCATGCATAAATAAACATGCTTCTATAATTGGGGCAAAATCAGCACTATATTCTGCAAAGTATATGAAAAAACTCAGTTTTTAGAAAACTGTTAAAGTATCAGAAGCATGTTTTTTTTAATTTTGGTTTTATATTTTTAATAATGGTTACCACAGAGATTTCACTGAATAGTTTCTGCAAAATAGTAGTACAATCTAATGACATCCATATTTAATTCTTTATTATTTTGTCATTTGATTATGTTGTCATATCCATACAAATTACGTTAAAAATAATGTGCTATTGAAACCTGTTTACACATTTTTCATTTGTATGTTATCACTTCAGTTATATGTTTTTCATTTATTTATATTATTTTACACTTACACATGATATTTTTCAGTACCCTACACCCTTCTTCTTAGTTAATCATTATTCACTTTGAAATTGAAAATTTAAAGCAATTATTAAAAAAATGAAAAAGTGAATTATTTATTCACTTAAGCTTAGTTTACACTGATAGTGAATCACCAGAAGATGCATAAATCAAAACAAATAATACGTAACATGTTACATGTTATGTATTATTCACTTTATTTTTTCAAACCCAACAAATTTCCATAGAAAATTAGTCTGTCAGTTCAACATGTTGAAAGTTTTCTCTTTCCATGTTTTGTAGGGTAAACCAATTTCATTAAGCAAGTAAAATTTGCTTTCCAGTTTCTCATTTGTTTTTCACTATTCTGTGAGATAATCTTCAGAATGTCTTAAGTTTTGGTGGAAGGAATCGACTAATGTCATACTTAAACTATTTTTTTTCTCAATTTCTTGAAAAACATAAACAGGATTGACGTGTATCTATATTGTATTTATGAAAAGTTTTGTATTTTCTGTTTGTATTAATTAATGATCAAATTAATATACAATTTTGAGGATATATATAACAATCAGTTCATATTGGTTCAATTGCATACTTATTTAATATTTTCCATTATTTTCTATACTATAATGTGGATAATATAGTTTGTCTAAATGTAGTTGTCATATGTAATTGTTCTCTGTACATTTTTCACATAATTTTCTTCATATATTTCAGTTTTTTTTATGATCTAAGCTATATAAATTGTTTTTTCTTATATTTTATTCAAGAATTTTTTACACTGTGTTTATCAAATTTGAATTACTTTTGATGTTTAAATTATTGTGAAAGAAAAATATAAGAAATCATTTTTAAATAATACTAGTTAGATGCAGTTTTATATATATATATTTATAGTCATATTTTATCATTTTGTACAAATAGTAACATGATGTACAGTACAGTACACTGTAATAGACATGCATATTCTGCAATGTTTCCAGCTTTTAAATTTATGTTCTATTTTTAATTTTTTTGAGGAAATTTAATTGAGGAAAAATATCTTTTTTATTTCTGATTCTTTTTTCATAGATTATATTTTGTTCTTAAAATCAAATCAATGCTAAAAACCACAGAGTGAAACCACAGAGATTTCACTGAATAGTTTCTGCAAAATAGTAGTACAATCTAATGACATCCATATTTAATTCTTTATTATTTTGTCATTTGATTATGTTGTCATATCCATACAAATTACGTTAAAAATAATGTGCTATTGAAACCTGTTTACACATTTTTCATTTGTATGTTATCACTTCAGTTATATGTTTTTCATTTATTTATATTATTTTACACTTACACATGATATTTTNACTCCGACTCCGACTCCACAGCCCTGGAAATTAGCAAGATATGTGCTATACAAATATTTTAGTTGATATATCTGTTTGAAAGATAGTATCTTATATATGAAATATTGCAATTCAATATGATAAACCAATAGAAAATTTAGGAAGATGAGTTAAATCCTTTATATACAATTATTTATTTATTAAAACTAAAATTTCCATAAGTCAAAAATATCTAGAAAATCATTAATTTAAATTTTAATTGCCTGTGATAATAGTTAAAATCTGAGTCATTTGCTATTAATAAAAAGATTATTTCAATTTAATAATAATCAGAGTAATATAATCTTTTTGCTAATAACAAATGATTTAAAATGTAAATCTTAGTGTTAAAATTGCATGTTTACATAAGAAAGAACTAGAAAAAAGAGAAAAACATGGTTTGTCTGGAAGAAATTCAAACCTATAATTTTTGATGATATGATAAATGCTCTAACTACTGTTTTAAGATACTGAGTATATATATTACTGTATTTTTGTGTGTATAACCCATGAGTTATCTGTGTTTGAAGGAATTTGAAATGAGGCAGATTATTTTACTGATTTTAAATTACCTTTATGAATTTGTCAATATGGATCAGTCATTATCCCATAGGCATGAATTTCTATCCCAATATCTTTATAGGATATACAATGAATAGGTTATGCAAATATTTAATTTTTGTTGTAGTAATTTTCTGTATGGTATATGCCTTGCCATTATGAGTTATGTGCATGAAAATATAGTGATTGAAATTTATTGACAAAATCAGTCATTCAATTACATGAACTTATTAAATAAAGTTTGATATTTTCAAAACTTTATTGGCAAAAATTAATATCAGTAAATTAGAAATCAGTAAATTTTCTTTAAGTAAAATATATTTTAAACTCAAATTTCTTAATACAGATATATATAACAAAATTGATTTTATTAAACAAATATGCAAGATTTTGCAAGATAATTTAACTTACTACTTTTCTATATAATTTTATTCACATTTTTGTCATTATTTATCATTTGACAAATGTATGTTTAAAACATGATGATAATAGTAAGTTAATTTAAGTCATAGACCTAATTACTAATTTTTTAACTTTCGTACTCAAAAAAGTTTTTTGTTTAGAATATATTTATCATTTAATATGTTCTTCAAAAACAAAACAGTTTCATTAGAAATCTCGTTAATGTGTGGATAATACATTACATACTGAAATATATGATTCCTTGACAAAGCTGGATGCTGATTGATCACGTTACATCAATCAGATAATCAGATAATTTTTTTTCAGAAATTGCCTCATAATCTCAGTTTTCAGTGAATTGTTTGTTTGCATCAGTAATGTTACTGTGTCGTTTATTAATCAATGGAGCACTATTTATATGTCTCTCAAGAGACCAGACTAATTGAAAAAACATGTACCATAATTGAAATTTAAGTCAAATTATATCACGTGACAGAATTAATAATTTTTATAATAAACTGATATTTCAGCTTTTAATGATTGTTATAACTTGATTATTAAAAATATCTTTTTATTGCACATAATTTTTGAAGTGCAATGATCAGTGTTTGAGCAAATACACTCATTGCCATAAAAACTAGCATACCAAGAAGGAGTTGTATCGTTATGAAACATGGCATGCAGATAAGTCTCAAGCAGATATGGAAATGATTACAGTTATAGCCTGATGGCTCATTGCTTAATGCCAGCAGAGGAATTTTTTTTATAGGCAAAGGGATTCGTTAAAGTGCATTCCTTTCTAAAAAAAAAGTGCTCAAAAGTATCCTGTCTGTAGTTTACCTGTTGCAGAGGACTGCTGTATCATTAGAAATGCCTTTATGTTGCAATTGAAGATCATATGAACAACTAACCAAGTTTGAGAGAGGAAGGATCATAGAGTTGAGAGAAGTCAGATGATCATCCTGCAGCCACATGTATTGGCTCTCGTGGCAGGGCTCTCAAGAACCATTTTCCAACAGAACAGTGCTTGATCACACATATCAAGGGTGTTACAGGACTGCCACTCCACATTGCCACACTTTCCTGGCCTGCGCAGTCTCCTGATTTGTCACCAATCAAACATGTCTGGAATTACCTGGGATGCCAAGTTGGACAGACTATGAGCTTGGCCAAACTAAAGGACCGATTGCAAAAACTGTGGACTGAGATGCCACAGGACATCATAAAGCACCTGTAAGCCTCCTTGCTCGCCCATATCACATTGTGTATTCGTGCTAGAGGTGGTTGAACAGGTACTAGAACCTCTTTTCACTTGTAGTTTTTCTTACAATAAATGAACCTTTTGCTTTCATATGTAATCACTTACTTTTATTACTGTTAAACACACACATGTACAATTCTGACAACTTTTTCTTGGTGCACTAATTTTTATGGCAATAAGTGTATAATTTATTTACCAGATTAACAGTAGTAAATCCGAAAATGATTTTTTCTTGATCAACTCAAAAACACTTATAAACAAATAGTATATGACCTCTAAAATTATTTTGTTTGGTTACAATTTTAGAATCTTCATTAAGAACTATAGAAATTTTGTTAGAATAGTTAAGAATTATACATTGGTATAGTTTCTGAGTGATTCATCCAGCATAGAATGTTTAGATCACTGAACTTGCTGAGATCTCACTGATGAGAAATGCTTCTGACCATTGGAAAAATTGTCTACAAGCAACAAGCAGCAACAGTATTCTTCAGATGGTGGTACAAAGGCACCAAATTGGTTCCTTGTATCCCTAGAATCTTTGGTTTGTTGACAGGAAATACAAGTGCAAGCTCAGAGTGACATCTGCCTTCAGAGATAGCCAGACATATCATTTTTGTCAGGCTTTCTAGATGGAAAAGCCTATGCAGATTGTAGAAAATGTAGTGATGAAACTTAGTGGGAACTGATGGGTGTATTTGGCAGGTAGACACATCACAATAGAGGAGAATATCAGATCATTCCACTAGCACAACGGTTCCCAACCTTTTTCGGGTGGCAACCCCCTTTTTATAAAAGCCAAGTGACCCACGACCGCGATACAATTGAAAAAAGTATTTTTAATAAGGTAATTAAAAAACAATGAAATTAGTTTTTTAGTATAATTTTATTTTAAATTATGTTTAATAATTAATTTAATGAGATGGTTGAAATTGCATGTATTATTAACCAGCCTCAAAATTCGCGAGTGAGATTTTGTTAACGCCAACCTCATGTCGTTCTCAACATTTAATTTATTCCTCTCAAAACTCTCAACACGTGATTCAACCAACTGTGACAGAACAGCGTACCCAGATTACACTTATTTTAATTTTTTAAAAATATATGAAATTATTCAAACTTTAAGACAACATTAAAAATAAATATTGCATTATAGTGAAAATTTTGTTTTAGTTTACTGCATAAGTTGGCGACCCCACAGAAAACCCGTCGCGACCCCCTTCTGGGTCGCGACCCATTGGTTGGGAACCTGTGCACTAGCAATTACTTCAGCTTTAAGGATGTCTGGTTTTGCTCAATATTCACTTATTCAGATCCTTGTTGGTGGCTTGGCCTGTGTCATTTATTTGAAGTTAAAAGGTAAAGGGATCTATAGAGAGTACTTATGTTTGTCACTCCAGACAATGCATCTGCATCAAGATACTCAGTCAATTTATAGACCAAACATTTTCAATACCTCTTATAAGAGTCTTCCTTCTAAGAGGTATTGTAAGAGGTCTTCTTCACAGTTATATGCAATGTACTTCTGCTGTCCTGATGACTTCTTAGAAAAAAAGGCAAGAAGTCTCCAACCTGCAGGTGCACACAACCTCTGTCCCTTTGGCTATGTGCAATGCATTTATCATGACTGCCAATGTAGCAGTTGAAGAAAGTAAGCTAGGGCTGTTGCCTTTGCCAGATCTTGCTTACTGATCAAAGGTAGTCTCTGTTGCCCATGCTATCTTGCTCATGTTATTTTTTAGTTTCATCCCTTAGAAAATCATTAAGCATTGACTGGATCTGTGCAACAGAAGGTATAAATCAATGATAAAAGTTTATCATGGTTAGAAAGTGGTCTCTGACCTCTGCTGCCTTGGGAAAGTCAAGGATCATCTGAACCTTATTTTGAAGCAGTTTAATCTTTTGTGGTGAGATAAGATGACCCAGAAAGGGTACTGAAGTTTGACCTAATGTATTTCGGCAAGTTCAATTTCACAGCAAAATCACAAAAGCATTGAAATATCTGGCAGAAGTGTTGGAGGTGCTATTCTTTGTCAAGGAAACAATCGAAACATTGTCAATATAAGGAATGCAGAAGTCAAGGTCCTAAAATACTCTGTGGATAATTTATAGGAATTTAACATCTAAATGACAGCTATCTTTGATATGTCTTCTTCCTTTACAGATATCTGGTGGTAATTCTTTTGAGATCAAATGTTGAAAAGATGGATTTTCCCTCCAGCATCTGAACACAGTCCTGAATGTTGAGGAGCTGGGTACGTGTCAGGCACAGTCATGACCTTCAACTGCCTGCAATCATCACAGGGATGCTAGTCTTTATATATTTTGGAATCTTTTGTAGGGACTAGACCTACTACTTTTTGAGGAACGACAGATACATGTTGTTGAACCCGCAGATCACACACACTTTTGGCTGTGCTAAGCTTGTTTGATGGAAGGTGCCAAGGCTGAGCAGAAGTAGCTTGGCCCCTTGTTTCTGTATGTCATATTTTATTGGAACTGATGACAAGCTGCCTGTTTCTGTTATCTATGGAAATTACCAGAGCAATTGGTGATACATTGTGTTGTCTCTAACGGTTGAAGTGCCTGCTGATGGAATTATTGCTGTAGTGCCTTTAGTATTAAGGTTTGTGACTGAGTTTGTTCTTGATGTCAACTAGTTATCCAAAACATCTTAGTGTATCCACTCTAATTATGGGATGAGACACATAAGCAATAAGGAATGGCCAGTGATACATTCTTTGCAGGACAAGATCCAAAGTTAATAAACACTGTCCAAACGTTTCAATAATGGAGTTGTTGATGGTGGAAAGTTGCAGTTTTGTACACAGCTTACATGATTCCTCTGGACTGGAGATAATGGTGACATCTGTTCCTGTATCATTAGGAACTTCTTGTTTGAAGTATAGTTGTACAAAATAACAGATTGGTGTATATTCACCTGAATTTGTTGCACATGTATTGGTAGCCAATGCAGAAATACAGATTTTAACAAATTTTCACTGTATGGTCTGCTGCTTTACTCCTTATTTCTTGATGATAAGAAACCATCACAGCTAATGCTATTATGGTTCATTACCAAGCTCCATGTCAGATATTAGATCTTCCAGTCTGTGTTTTTCACTATTTGCATACTGCTGGCAAAGGTTTCTTTTAAGATTTGGTAAGGGTTGTTCAGCTGGTGGATTTGAGTATAAGGTCTCCTACTCAAACTTTTTGGTTACAATGCTGACACCAAATTTAGTTGTTTTTGTAGTTATTCCAGTTAGCATGAATTGGCCTTCTGCTTGACAAAACATCTGCGGATTGTTATGTCAGAATTGCAGTATCTTAATGGAAACTTGTAACTGAGGTATCTGTCATTCTAAATAGAGTTGGAGTTAGTTGTTGAGAGTTTTGAACAAAGAAGCATTTTTCCACATTTAGCAGTAATGATTGTTTATAGTGATGTCCAGAACAATAAAGGTCCAACAAAACAAAAAAATATATATATCAATGTGGAGAATCAAATATCATCATTTTGCACATAGCTTGCTGTTTATTAATGCCAATAAACAGCACGTTATTAATTATTAACGCTGTTTATTAATCATAACACAGTTACAAGTTGTCTTGTAATGTAAATATATGATCCATGTGAGTGGAAATGCTTCAGTTTATGCCATAGCACCATCTATGATGTTAAGTTTGGATTACTGCTACAATTACACCATTTAATTCTGAAAATGTAAATAGAAAGTTGCAATAATAGAATTCAAAGTATATGGTTTAAAAATTCTAAGTCTTTGGTGATTAATTTGATGAATCTTACTCAGAATTTGATGGAAAATTCTTGAATAAGTTTTATGAAAGAATATTACAATATCTATTATCTTCTTTAGAAAATAAACAACATATAAATAAAACTCCACAGTGAATTTAGACTTACAAATGAAATATTTAACTATTGAAGGAATAAGAATGTTTTGAGACTGACAGAAAACAAGGTTTAAATGATGTTTCGCCATATTATATTATTTGATAATAATTATAATAAGCAAATATATATAAGGTAACATGAAAATAAATGACAATTAACTACAAAATGAACAAACAAGATGATTTTTTTAAGCATATACATTGTCATAAATATCAGATAGTTATGTTTTTAGATTTGACTAAACAACTCCAACAAACTAACCCAACAAAATAAAACTGGATAATCTGCCTACCTCGAAACAAATTACTTTGTATCTAATTATTAACTTAGCCTTATTATACTTTGCTAATTTGGCAGATTGTCTGGTTTTAATTTAGAACTAACTTTCTTATCATGTAAGTCTTAATGAAATTGTTTCTAATTTTATATTAAATAGATAATGAATAACAATATGATACATATGTTGCTTTTAAAAGATTTAACAAAACTTTTGAATTGAAAAGGAAAAACAGATTAGATACATTTTAAAATTTACAAATTATATTATATGACAAAAAATAAAGTAAATATAAAACTGTTAAATTTATTTTATTTTATTAATATTCAAAAACTACAACTATTAAATAATAAACAATATCTTTAAAAGATTTTTAAGTTTTACTAATTTGTTTAAAATTTTTAATTTATTAGGAAAATGTACTAAGCTAGAAATTTTGCTATGTAGACATTTATTGTATGGATACTTGACTGTTTACATAAAATTCGTATATAAATTAAATTATGGAAATTTTATACATTAACTTATAACAATGAATTTTGTTCATACAAGAATGAGTATTCTCAATTGAGCTATAACAGAAGTGATGGCCAGTGTATATAATTCTAATCTGTATTTATTTAAAAAATTGGATACTCTCTCTGATATGAGGATAATACATGCATGTCCACTTTGAGGATTATTTAAGTGATTTAATGTAAACAAAGTATAGATAATGTTGTATAGATGAATCTTTGGTTTGGATGTATATGTCCCTTTTATGCTTTGATATAAATCTTAAAAATAAGACTTGCAGTTTTGAGTTATCTTTAAAATTTTTAGCAAAAACATAGTTAAGAATTGACTCTGAAATATTTTGCCTATAGGGAGCTTTTATTGAAAATTTAAAAAATTAAAAAAGTATAATTGGTTCATCCCAATATATTCATAAGTTTCTATACAGATGTTTGTGGAGAATAATGAATTACCAAAATATTATCACCAATATATTTTCCAGGGATTTGAGCAATTGTTTATGGATAATATGACATGAAGTATCATTTTGTCCTATTTTCATTCTTATCCTATTCATCTTTATTATCAGTTGAATTAACATCATCTGCTTTTTTGGCTGGAGTTCATTTTAAATTTAAAAAACTATTCTATTTCAATTACATTTAAGTAAATTTTGTTTTAATTGGGGGAATTTTCAGCCAGATATGTCCAAGGTGTGTTTCAAGGTATAGTATACATAAGGAGTCTGCAACCTTTCAGCGGTGTTGTGCCGAACTTAGGTTATAGTTTTATTCTGGATGCTGACATGATTCTACTAATTTTATTATATATATTATCAAAATTGGAACAGTTATAATGGACTTCAAAAATATATAATTTCAAAGTTAAGTTGTTAATTGAACTATGTTCTTACATGTGAGGTGCATGCACAACACGTAGATGGCTACATGGAGCATAAATGCATGTGCTGTAATCTAAATATATAAAATTACTTGTCCTGACTGATTGATTGACTGACTGACTGACTGATTGATTCATCACCACTCAGAGCAAACTCCTGAACCTAAAGAGTTGAAATTTGGTACACAGTTAGGGTACGTCATGTAAACGCGCACTAAGAAGGGATTTTTCAAAATTCCCCCGCGGGTGAGAGGGAAAGGATGAAGGCTTAATCTGAGGAATGGCTTCTACTGTACTATTTTAGATGCAATTTTTTGTTTTCAACTACATTTAGTCTTCATTGAATACTTAGGTGTATTTAATTGACATTTTACGTTTTAAATTCAAATTTGTTCTATAATCGAACCAATTTGTTATTGCATATTGGTTCAATTATAGAACGATTGTAAACGTTTTAGAAAATTGATCAAATTGAAAACAGTTTGTTTGATTCTCAGCAATTATCATCATTCTCAGTGGTATAACAATTGCTATTGTTGTTGAAATATTAAATATAAATGGCGTTTTCTTGCAAAATCCACATGAGCAAAGTCACGGGTAACAGCTAGTATAAATATATAAACAAAAGATTTGTTTCTAATGTACCATGGCTTACTATGGCATAAACTATGGTTTTCATTTAAATGTGTAATTAATAATTAAAATAGACTTTTTACTACATTTATATTCAATCAGAATACTATTGAAAATCATCCTGTGTGTCATAGGTTGCCAACCCCTGATATACACTATCTGATCTTGTATTGAGCTGTACGAAATTAAAGCAATTTAGAGATATAAACTTGTTAAACCTGTTTATGGATGGAGATGAAAACAACTGTTATAAGACCTATACTCAAATGAACAAGCATTAAGATCTTTATTTCATTTTTAACAATTAAGAATTAGGTTATCTAATTGTTAAAATTATAAAAATTGCATGTATTTTCTTAGCATAAGGTTGCTGTTGAGAACAAATCACACAGGAACACTTTTAGTGGAAAAAGGTCGGTTTATTGATAGAAAAGGATATGTATTTCGGGCTTAATGCCCCTCTTCAGTCCTATTATAACAGATTTATCAGCAAAATTATTAGAGTTATAGATTTACCGATTGTATTGAAATATTTAGGATACGTGTACAAAGGTTTATACAATAAAACATAATTACCTGAGGTTATAGTGACAGTTAGGATAACATGATTCGTGAGAAGACGTAGGTTAAAAAAGGTGTTTGTAAACAGACAACATTAGTAAAATTACTATTTTGAGTTAATTTGTGCTGGTAAAAACAATTATTTTGGCAACTTGTCATTTCTAAGGATCTTTGGCCATTCTGATTACTCAACTTTATCAGCCCAGCTTTACTACCTGGTACTTATAGGGCTATCTTAAGGAAAGAAGTTTTTTATAACAAGTCCTGCTTCTTTGAATGATCAGATGGCTGAAGTGACTAAGGAGTCAATCTACTGTTCTGGAAAATTTGGTACTGAATTTGGGCAAGCAACCCCAGGAGTTCTTCAGGGGGTGGTGTGTTGAGCTCTATCCTTCACCTCTCAGCTGTTTCCATTTAGGCCTGGATGAATCTAGACCTACTGTGGTTATGATTAAAAAAGTCCTCTTAGGATGGAAGGAGTCAAAAAATGAAAGAAAAGAAAAACCTCATAGCTTTGAGTAGTTGGAGTAGAACTTTATTACAGAAATTAGAAATATTGATGTTGCTTCATTGATATGTTAAAGAAAATATAATTCACTGAGTCAAAAATGTGCTCCAAGGATAGTAGTCACTTCCAAAGTAGGATCTGATTAGGACATATTTGGCATGAATCAAGGACATAAACCTGCAAATATGAACATTTCGCATTCATTTACTAATGAATTATAATAAACACATTTAATCCATTTCTATAAGAATCACCCCATACAATATATTCATAATAAGTGTCAAGATTTAAAAATTAATTTTCAATTTTAATAATTGTTCAGTTTTATTAAAATTTTTAAAAAGATTTTAATGAAATATAATTTAAAAATAAAATATTTTCTAAGTTAAAGTAATTATGAAATCTATTCATGAATTAGTTATTTGTTTTTAGAAAAATATTTATAATCAATTTAACACTTTCTAATTACCATTTGGTCACACGATCATAATGTGCAATTATTGATATTACTTTAGAAAGTTTTTCTTCTTCCATTCACTTATTTTTTAAAAACTTTTTATTAATGCATTTCAAATATCTATTTAGTTTCATTTTTGCAATTGATAATTCTGAACACAAATATGTTGGGACTGTAATTATTTTTTTTATAATTTCATCATTTTGAAAAATTAAAAATAAAAAAAATATATATAAAAAACAGAATAATAATATTTATTTTATCTTAAATAACTTATTATATATTCAACATAATAAATATGGGAGCAAGAAAATAAATTAAAACTGCTTAATTTATTTTAATGAACTAAACTAAAATTATAGATAGATTAACAAATAAAAAAATATGATCAATAAATTGATTTTTTTTTATTTGTTATAAATGAGGATGTATGTAAATAAATTATTAATTGATAGACCTTCTGTACTTATTTTAGAAATATATTTATTTTGAGACAATAAATCAAATAATAATAATAAATCTCAAATTTTATTTAAAAAAAAAAGATTAGTAAATAATTATAAACGTGTCCCAATATAATCAATTTATTTTAAAATTTTTATTACAAAATCAATAGTAATAACAATGTGTGAAGGATATTTTGAACATCATTAACTAAAATATAGATTAAATAATAATAATATTATTTATTCCAGTTCAAATAATTAAAAAATTAATAAGATTAAAAGAAAGCTTTATTTTAAAGAAATAAAGCACAGTACTTTAAATATTTTTGACATTAACGCATTTCATATTAAAAAACATTTTAAAAATTGAAAAACTTGTTTCTTAATTATTTCAGAAATTAATATTTGCATTAATTTCAAAAATGTGATTATAATAATATTTAAAATAATACTATTCATTTAAGATTAATTGAATTACTAGTAATATTTGAAAAATGCAGATGAAATATACAAATAATAATTTATATTGTGTAACTGTATGCAACTTACATTAATAATATATGATTTTATATTATAGGGCACAGATATATATTTAAATTTCACTTTTAATATTATATTTTGTCACAATAATTGAATTAAATTATTTTTTAAACTTTAAATAATTAAATTAAATGATAGCATAAAGTTGTTTCCTTTTAAAGTTAAAGAATTTCAAAATATTTTATTATTGCATATGAATTTCTTATAACAAAATCTATATTTTAATATTTTTATGCTAATGAATTAATATTTGCTGAATATGATTGAAATGAAAAAAGTTTTTAGCATGATTTAAATAAAAGCCTGAGAATTGTAGTTTCTGCTTTTATTTATATAATTTTTATTTGCTACATATGAATTTATTGCTATGGAATGCTTTTACGAGCATTACTGTAATTTTGTGTGATTATTTGCCATTATTTGCTTGTTCAATTGAAATCATTTTTTTGGTGATAAATCTTGACAAATGAAACAATTATTAATATTAATTTAAACTTAAATATCCAAATATTTGCTTTATTTTTATAGTTAAACTAAATTAATCCTGATATTATCATCATAATAATTTACTATATTTGACAGATTATTCTTAAAAAAAATAAAATAAAATTGCAATTTATGCAATCACATTATTACTGTTTATAACATAAAATATTGAAATTTTATTTTTTAATAAATGTAAAAAAAATAAGTAAGATATTTTTGTTGATAAAATAAAAGTAGTATTAATTCCATATTGCTCCACAGTTTAGCTGATCAAATAGGTAAAAATCAGACACAAACTAAAAAATTATTCTTAACCATTGTAATGATGTAGGTTTCTGCAGAAACAAGGACAATTATAATAAAAAAAATTATTGAAAATAAATATTCATTAAATATATACTGTAATAGTAAAACATGAAAGCATTATATTTTATAGTTGTTTCTTGAAGTAAATAATTATTTTTTTTCTTCTGATAATTTAGAAAGCACAGAGGCTCTTTTTCTCCAGAATATAAAATGACATGCCAGATATATCTCTTATAAGATTTGTTTTGATAATTTAATAGCTTAGGTAGTTTTATTATCCAGTCAAAATCAAACTAGATTGTGTTAACTTAATTAATATGCAAAAAGTAAAGTCAAATAATATCAATTGCGTTAACTTTATACCATACCAATTTTTCCAGTGTGTAATGGTTTCTTATGCAACTGAGGAATTTTATTTCATTCAAAAACTGACATTTTACTTATTTACATATCCACGTAATGGATCAAGTTTTAGCTATGATGATTATTACATGTAATTCAAAAGCTGTGAATTTTCTTTTTTCAAATATAGACATCTGCAAAGTTGCTGTCATTGTTGAAGTCATGAGAGAGTAAATTTGGATGCGACATTTTAATTTTAAATAGATAAAAAATGTACATCATCTGCAAAATATTCTGAACATTCTATCTGACATACTGAGAACTTACAATGATTAATAGCAGAAATTTCTTATTAACAGTTCTTACTTTCTTAAATTTTTAGGGATGTGCAATATTCATCGTGAGAACCCTGTGGATCTTTGCAGATTCAGTTATTCTGAATTCTTGAATCCACTTCAAAATTATTTGATACACAGAACTCTGTCATATTTTTAATGTTAAAATGACACCTAAATATGCATTATCTATGTCTGATAATCATATAAAAAGTATTAACAGTTAACATATAAAAAGTATTTCTGATTTAAAATAATTAATCTTTTAATATTGTTATATAAAATTGGTTTGAAATTAGGAAAAAAATATATTTGAAAAACTGCATAAATTGCATAAATCAACAATAAATTTTATTTAAGTAATCTTAAACATGTTATTGTCTTCTGAAGTTTGTATATAGTATACAGAGTAAAGTTAATAGATGTAACTTCATATTTGATGATCTTTTTTAGATTTCTAAATTTGATCTTAAAATAGCATCAGAGTGGTTTTGAAATTTGCAGAAGTATTCTAAATTTTATAATATAACTGACAGTAAACCATATTTTTTAATTATAATTATATTTTGTAATTGTTTCATCCTAGGAAGTTTTAATATATCATTTAGTTTTTGAGTTATTAAGTGATAAGAATCTAATTCAAAAAAGATTTGAATAAAGCTTTCAGTAAATATTTTAATAAAATGTTGTCATTAATATTCACTTTTACTGTATTTGTTCCTTCATTTATGCAAAGTATTTCTTCTTTGTGGTTTTTGTATTCAGTTAACAACTTTAACTTAAATTGAATTTGCCAGTACAAAAAAAAGTATGTCAGAGAAAAGTTTATGTATGTTGTAAAATATTTATTTTATATTAATTTCATTGGTATTCACATTTAATAAACTTTTATCATTTTTTAAAATAACTTTAAATTTGTTGTCACTGTCACTACAACATTTGAAAACAGTCATTTTTTTCTAATTATCAATAGTTCAAAATTATTATCCTTGTTCCAAATACAGTAGAACCTCGATTATCCGGACCTCTATTATCCGGATTTTCGATTATCCGGATTGTTCAAAATAAACAAAAATTTTACGAATTTGCTGATTTGCACTTGGCGAATTACGACACTGTTTATGTACGTGATGGAATGCATAACATTTTTTGTTTCAACAACGTCTCGCCCAGCACAGTGGTCGTAAACTCTTAAATATATTTTGTGTCGTAATAAAAATATAACTTGACATACGTATTTATAAATACTTTATACTCAAATTACATCATTTCTATAACCAAGGGCGGCGTAAGGCATGGGCGACATGGGCCACCGCCTATGCCTCGCGGTTCGAAGGGCTTCGCGCCTCGAAGGTTTATGCATTACTTAAAAGCCGAGAACGCGACGAAAAAATTTTACTCATCATAAAACGATAAATAGTTTGCCAAATTTTTATTCTTAAAAATTCAGTTTCAACTGCCTTTTAATTTATAAAATCTGTAATGAGCCACCAGAGGGAATTTTAAACAATAAGTAGTCTGTTAGCGCTGGTCAGTAGTAGTCCAAATTCAATAAAACATTTGTTTCTCAAAAATTTGATCACAATTTAAATACAGTATTTATTTTTAATATTACCGATATGTCATCGAAAAAAAAACGTGTTGTATTATCATTAAAAGACAAATTAAAGTATTTGTTTCGATTATCCGGATTTTTCATTATCCGGACTACCTTCATTCCCAATTAGTCCGGATAATCAAGGTTCTACTGTATTTGATAGTTTTACTTCAGTTTCATTATTAGCCTGTCTCTTTTTGGATGATTTCTTTTTTAAAATTATTTTTGATCAAGTTCTTATAAATTTCTTGATATTCATTGCAACAGTTGTTATAGTCTTGTTTTATTTTCAAAGCTTGTTTAACATTTAAAATTGTTCTTTTCAATTTTTTGGCTAATTCAAGAGTGATGTAAATATTTTGTACAGTGAATGAAATGGGTTTATCAGAATCACTGCCAGATTTATAGGCAGGATGGGTTTCAGATATCATATTAATTAACTCATCATTTGTTAATTATTTGTTGAGATCATTCATATTGAAATTTTCAAAACCTTTTCTTCAAGTCCACATGAAGAAAAGGTTTTAAATTGATCAATTAATAGTAGGAGCAATTTTTTCTGTTGCTGGGAACCATATTATTTGTTATAATTACCACTGGCTATATTGCCTTCTAACAAGCATTCAAAGTAGATTATTTTATGTCATTCAAAACCAACATTCTTCATGTAATTTAAAATTGTGTCTTCCAAACTTGTGTAATTTTAAGTGATTTGTTATCTTCAAGATTATTAAAAATATCTTGGGAAGATCTTTCGATATAATTTACTTCAAAATGGAAATTATACCTTGTTTTAAAGGTTAAATCAGAGAAGTTACATTAAATGACAAAAATTCAATTTTTACATAGATATAAATTAGTAGGAAAATTGAAACTTTTATTAGTTAACAAAGCTTTGAAGGAATTTTATAAATTAATCAAATCACTTCATGTTTTGGAATTAAATTTTTTTGCATAGAGTGCAGAAAGTAAATTTGTTATTAATGTGTGATGAGGAGATGTTTAATATACTCACCACAAACCAACCATAATAAGGTCAGAATGATGTAAAAAGTACTGTAAAATGAAGTAAGAATTTTTGGACAACTGATATATAATAATTTCAATAATATGATAGAAAATAAAGCCTGTAAAATTTCTTGTATACTTTCTAACTTAGTACAAAGACAATTGAAGGAATAAAATGCCATAAAAAAATTGTCAAAGTAACTGAAATGGAAAATCTTAAAAATTCTTTTCTCAGAGGCATGTAATATTATTTGCAAGAGTTGCAAGAGATAACAAGCAGTCAGAAGGTGAAAATACAGTAGATCCCCATATCACATGATAGATACGTTCCGTGTTTTATGAAATTCATGTTTTACGAGTTCTTAAATACATGAAACAATCACAGCCCAGCACATATAAGGTTTTTTTCCAATTCTAGACTAATTTGACTCAACATTTCCAAAACACGTATAATTTTTTGGGAATAATCCGTATAAACTATGCTATAAACAAAAAATCATATCGAGTGTGCACCGTTCGACGACGCTGTTGCTTAAGCTTGTTTTAGTTGTGGAGTGGTGCATTGAACGGTGGGCACATGTTTCCTGATAAATTATTTTTCTGCGAAAAATTTGCTTAACTTTGGAGACATCATTAATATAAATATAATTTTTATGACCATTAAATAATAAATGGTTTTTAGTAGGTCCACCGCTTGTTTAAACTCAATGGTTTGTGCAATATCCGCTATTGGTCTAGATTCGACCAATCCTGTCACGACACGAGGCGGCAATGATGTTTTACCATATCATATGAGTCTCTTTTAGCGTGTTTATACGAATACAATCGCAATTTTTTCGCCGTTATATACGAATCCGTATCATATGAACCCATTTTATAGGGGTCTACTGTATAAGCAATTAGAATGTATGAGATGATTAATGTAAATAATTTTTTCTGCATTTTTCTGGTGAAAATAAATATTAATGTGAACATTATAACCTGATTTCTTATTTTTTTTATTTTTGGTAATCATTAAAACATCACTATAAAATATGTGACTCAGTGACTGCACCAATGCTATGTTAATTATAATTCCAGCAATAATTAGAATGTTAAATATTTTCTATTCGTTTCTAATGATCATTTTGAAAAAAAAAAAATGTTCCTGCAAATGTTACAAATTTTATTAAATTATTTAAATTCACAAGCAAATGTTTTTGAAACAAGTGATTTCTCAGATATTTAATGAATGGAAGAAAAGCATTTTGTGTAATTTATTAAAAGCTTTTTAATGAGTCTTATCCTTAATGACTTATTGAAAAAAGCCTCTCTACCTACTCTAAACTCACAATTTTATATTTTCTGTTTGAAACAAATATTTGAGACTTCAGATTTTTAAGTTAAGTGGTTTCTGGCTTCATAGTTGTTTGTTGAGAAAAGACAATGCAACATGAAGGCTATCTGCCAAAGGACATACTTTCTAGAAAGACTTTCTGTGGCCCTTACTTTTGTGTTAAACACTTGTATGAAACCTTAACCTGAAAACTTAACACAACCAGCCCATAGATCAGATGTAAAACTGGGAGAAGTTGCCAATATTCAGTGGTTTTGTACACTTGGCCACTGGTTGATTCTTCTGACTTTAATAGTATTTTAAGTTTCTATAATAAGATTTAGTTATTGAAATGTTATTTGATTGGGTGCACAACTTTTCTGGTGAATATAGTATGCTTATATAGTCATAATTTTTACAAATTTAGAAAAATTATGGGTAAATATTTAATGAATAGTAAGTAACAATAATTAATCATGTAACTTTTAAAAATTGAGTTTTTTTATGAAAACATATTTTTTTCTGTTTCTAATGTAATAACACAGTTACTTCCTAAAAGCAGTTTTCAAGGAATGTTTTAATATAAAATTCAACATAAAAATTGTAAAGATTGTAAAATTTCAAAGTTGAAATTACTTTCTGATTTAGTAATATTTTCATTTTGTTTTAAATATATTGCAAAAATCAACAATATCTTTAAAACACAATGTCTGTTTTACAATAGTATACTATAAATCTCTATTCACTTATAAGACTACCAAGCTTACCATTGACACAACCTATCACAAGCAGAGAAATTATTGCAGTTTGACTAGAAACTGTTTTAGTTTCAACAACTTAAAGTAAAATTTTTATAAAAAATTAAGAGAAACTTAATATTCTTTAACTGTTATTAAAAGCATTATTAAATTATTTATTATAATATTAACTGTTTGGTTATAAGAAAATATTTCAATATAGAAAACAATATCAAAATAATTTCATAAGATCAGTTAATTTACTTTGCAGGCAAGTTTTAGAACATATTTACTTTGGTTTACATTAAATTTGAATTATTTTCATATTAATCTCTAATTTGTTTTAAAGCTACATATCATTTATTATTAGTGCTAGAAAAAATATACAATGTTTAATTTTTATACTGCTTCAAATAAACTTCATAGTTTTATATTATTTTGCTTTAAGTTTTTAAATTAGTTTGCTAGCATATTTCATTTCAAAACTAGAGCCTATTTCAACTAGGCCTATGGTTTTTTAAGCTGTTTATCAATCATGTCTAATGAATGATGACTTATCAAAATAATCATAAATATTTGGATATAAAAGTTTAAATATTACTTCATTTTTATATTTTAAATTATAAATCCATTATTGTAAGATTTAAAAAATTTTCATCAAGCATTAAGCACAGCTTTATGGTATCTCTTTTCTTCTGTTCTTATTTGAAACTAACAATGTTAATATATTTTTGAATCTAATTCTGAATTGCATGAAAATATATTTGAAAATGTTATCCTATTTGCTACTTGTTATCTATTCATATTTGGAATGTTAACGGCATAGTTTAAAGAAATATATTATNTAAATTTTATTTAAGATTATGCAGTCTTTATTAATTGAAATATTTTTCTTGAAACTAGATTTTATTTTCCAACAAAGTTTTAAAATTTGTTATTAGTTGTCAGATTTATATATTTTTATCAAAAAATTTTTATTGATTGTTATTAGTGATGCAACGAATAGTATATTCGGCCAAACTATTGGGCTTGATTAACACACATACAAAAATTGGTGCATAAACTGCATTATGGCAAGGATCATGCACCCTGCTCTCTATTGGCCCGCTGTCACTATGCTGCACCAATTCCATTAATTCTTGACAGTTGTAGTGGACAGATATGAGCGTCATGGCATTATGTGATAAGTGATGATGTCAAATGTGGATAACAATGAAATGACCTATACATGTAAATAATGGAAAAGGAACAGAGAAGGACCAATTCAGCATGGCAAAAAGATAGCTTTTTTGTCATGAATGATTTCAAATCTGGTCATTTTGTTCATTGCTTACTGTTTGTGGCTTTGTATGATGTTGCTTGTTTTTTGGGTCTTGACTTGTGTGTCCTTGTCTTCTATTGCATGCTGCGTGACGAGCAGTGTTGGTCTACACGTCCAATCACAGTGTTCTGTTATGTCCAAGTATACGCCACTGGTAAGCCTCTATATGTCATTTTTTCCTATTTAATTACCAAAAATACAATATCTATGACATTATATATTTTGGTCTTGAATAACAATCAAAATATGGTATATTAATATTTATAATCAAAATTTATAAAATTATTAACATAATATTTTCTTAAAATTTTTTAGAATATTTTCAAAAAGTTAATGCAAATATATAAATATTCAATGTTAAATAACAATGTTTTGCTCACAGATATATAAGTATATAAAAATATTATTTACAATCTTTAACTANAAATTTGTGTGTGTGTGTATATATATTTATATTTACACACATTACATTCAGATATTATATATGTATAATATACAATTTCTTTAATACATATATATATATCTGATAATTCAGCATGGCAAAAAGATAGCTTTTTTGTCATGAATGATTTCAAATCTGGTCATTTTGTTCATTGCTTACTGTTTGTGGCTTTGTATGATGTTGCTTGTTTTTTGGGTCTTGACTTGTGTGTCCTTGTCTTCTATTGCATGCTGCGTGACGAGCAGTGTTGGTCTACACGTCCAATCACAGTGTTCTGTTATGTCCAAGTATACGCCACTGGTAAGCCTCTATATGTCATTTTTTCCTATTTAATTACCAAAAATACAATATCTATGACATTATATATTTTGGTCTTGAATAACAATCAAAATATGGTATATTAATATTTATAATCAAAATTTATAAAATTATTAACATAATATTTTCTTAAAATTTTTTAGAATATTTTCAAAAAGTTAATGCAAATATATAAATATTCAATGTTAAATAACAATGTTTTGCTCACAGATATATAAGTATATAAAAATATTATTTACAATCTTTAACTATTTTTATTTCCAGTTGTATTATTGAACAAATCAAAAATTTTAATAAATTTATATTTCAGACACTAAGATTCTTTTCATATTTTTATAAATATCATTTGTTTTTAAATTATAATTATAAATACATTTTATTTCTAAAATTATTTCTTTGCAGTTTTTGAATATAATTTAAAACTGTAAAATAATTTTTTATTTAAACTTCAATAGAGTCTTGATTCATTCAATTTTGATTTAAGTAATGTTAAGATACCAAAAAAAGAAATTAAATATTTACTAAATAATAATTGAATTTACATTATTTTTCTACTTTTTATGAAATCTTTGTGCAAAAATCTTATAATCAGTTTGAAACAATAATTTATGTGAAATTTTATTTTTTTGTTTCCTTTTATTTCAAAATGTTAGATACTATTTACTTGTTTTTCATAATAAATTTTTTAGGCAGCATTTCAAACAATGAAATCCATTTTATTATTTTGATCAACAATATATATAAGAAAGACTACATACTTTTATTTTCATATTTGACATAAACTAATTGTTAAGCTGAATTTAGTGATGTTATCCTATATCAAAGCAAAATTGAAAATGATAATTTTTTTGTGATAGATCTTTTATAAATTCTATTTGTTTACAGTTAAGTTTACATAATTTAAACAAATAGAATTTTTGAACTTTTTATAACTTCTTCGTGCACACCAGGGTGTATAATAAACAAAAATCTACTTACTCATGCCTCTAACTGGTGTGTAGAAATACAAACTGGTTAGTAATGTGCCTCTAACTGGCATGTAGAAATACAAACCGGTAGAAATAAATCATTTTTATAAAATTATTTATTTTTGTATTTCTACACACCGGTTAGAGGCATGAGTAAGTAGGTTTTTGTTTTTTGTACTTTTGCTTTGATCTCATATTAGTTATCCCTCCCTGTAAAATTAAATTTTATTTAAGATTATGCAGTCTTTATTAATTGAAATATTTTTCTTGAAACTAGATTTTATTTTCCAACAAAGTTTTAAAATTTGTTATTAGTTGTCAGATTTATATATTTTTATCAAAAAATTTTTATTGATTGTTATTAGTGATGCAACGAATAGTATATTCGGCCAAACTATTGGGCTTGATTAACACACATACAAAAATTGGTGCATAAACTGCATTATGGCAAGGATCATGCACCCTGCTCTCTATTGGCCCGCTGTCACTATGCTGCACCAATTCCATTAATTCTTGACAGTTGTAGTGGACAGATATGAGCGTCATGGCATTATGTGATAAGTGATGATGTCAAATGTGGATAACAATGAAATGACCTATACATGTAAATAATGGAAAAGGAACAGAGAAGGACCACAAAGTGAAAATGTGAAAATAAATATGAAATTGAGTTGATAACATAATCGAACAAGTCGAGGCAGCTTATTGGCGTGAAATTTGTTTTATCATCGAATGTACAGAGATGATGATCATCTTATCTTAAGATGAACATCATCTCTGTTGATGTGCGGTCCTATTCCAGGAAGTCAATAATGATCCTGTTTTGATCTCAAAAAACTGTGTTCATCAATTTCATGGATGCTTATGAGGATCTTGCTTTTTTTGTTCTTGGAGAATTGTTGTGTTCTCATTCCAAGAACTGCCATTTTTTTTGTATCATAATGAAATGGCCATGTTTCATCATATGGAATCACTCTTTTGTGAATCACTCAATACAATCACCACTGAACTTTTCCAACAAGTTCTCATAGTTGGTTTTTCTAGTTGCCATTATCTCATTAGTCAGTAGCCATGAAACCCATTGAGCACACAATTTTCGGTACTCTAATCTGTCAATTAGTGTCATTTCGCTTCCTTTCACAATTTCTTTATGGTTTATGAATTGCCTTGTTGTTATGCACCTGTCTTCTTGAATGAACTGGTAAATGATATCAGCATCACAATCATTTGCTACAGTTGTCAGTTTTCCAGGACATAGTTTATCATGAATACTGAAGTCACCATTCCTGAATCTGGCAAGCCATATTGACACACTGCTGTAGTCAATTGTTACTTTTTCATATGCCAGCAACAGTTTCATGTGAATGGCTATGGTTGAGTTATCCCTGGATTTGTACAGGAATTTGATGACAGACAATTGGTGGATGACAACATCATTTCAATTGTCCATTATTCCTGAAAGAAAATGGCAGATGATTACCAATTTTGTCAGTAGACAGGTATATGTATATAGTTATTGTGATACTTGCTTTTTGTAACTGTATATTTACTCATTCTCGACTTATACTGAACTCAATGCATTAATTTTTGACCATATTCCATATTTAAACAAATATCAAAGGCCTGAAATAAACTATTCAGAACAATACAAATTAGTCAGTAAAAAAGAAAGCATATTTATCTTTAGAATTTAGATATTTAGAATTTAAAATATATCAATGTTGTTTGTACTTGCATCTGATGCATAAATTATAATTTTTTCGTACAAGTTGATTCACACTTTTAACAAATGAGTTGAAATTGACTCAAAAAATTTTAACTGAAACAGATGTTTTGATTTTTGTAGGTTTGTTAATGGCTATTTTAATGATAAAATGGGCATCAAGTTGATTAAACATTATCATGTTTAATCAACTTGATGCCCATTTTATCTCAATAAATGACATATTGTCGTTCTAATAATGACATATTGTTTATTCTTGTGAGAAGCTTTAAAAACAAAATAAAAAATGACATCAATTAAGAGCTAATCACTTTGTCAAACATAAAGAAGTGATGCTCTCATAAGGCCTGAGCTCCATATTGCCAGAAAACAAAAAAATTGTAATGGAAACTTAAGTGATTTTGTTTTAATTTAATTTCTGTTTCAAATAAGCTCTACCCTGTCTGAAAGCAATACTAGTTAATTTGCTACAATTGCCAAAGTTAATTATGTCAAAGTAGAAGCAGCTTTCTGTCACTTGGATGTTTCTGTTGATTACAAATAACCTCTTAATTTAGCACCATATTTTCTTTTATAGCCATTTTCAAGTGTTGGGAATGAAGTCAGCAAGAGGACTTACTATTTCTGCTTACATCACTTACAATGTGCTTTGTTTTTGATTAAATAACAACTGAAAAGCTGTAATAGAGGTCTAACACACCTTTGAAAGGATTTGCATTTTATGGAAATACACTTGAATATTAATCCATATTAATGGCAGCATTGAAGAAATTTACTTGAAGAAGATATTGAAAGTACTTGTTTTTATTATAGCTAAAATGATAATTCTGTTAGCATTAAAGTGCTGATTTCACCATCATAAAATAATTTTAACATGGAGAGACAAATTTGTTTATTTCATATATAATTATCATATGAAGAATATATTTTATTTAATGAAACCAATGGAAACTGCAAGAAAACAAAGAACACATCCAATGAAAAGCTGAACAGAAATATTTTAATTATTTTTTAATCTTGTCATCCTGTGGCGATAAGAAAGTATTTTAATTGTATCTTTCATAGGCTTGGCCAGACCATCAGTGGACCACGGTGGTGAGAGATAGTGATTGACATATCTGGACAGGCTGCCCATGAAAAATTCCTTAAGATTTTTGCTTGCCTGAATTTAATGTTGAGTCCATTAGAGTAGTAAACTGACACTTTTACCATTTTGATTATTTAGTCTGTTAAAATATTTTCAGATTTATTTTCAGTTGGGTTTTTATTAGCATAAAACATTAAGTTAAATCTTTAAAGTGTTAAAAATAGGTTACTTTTCTCCAATTTATTGTTTTTAGTTTATATAGTTTTTGGTTTTACTGTTAGTTTCATAGCTTTTTAAAATATTCTATTATATATTCATAAACAGTATTTTATTTATATATTTATTAAATTTTTTGTGTTAATTAAATCCATGTTTGATATTAAAGTTAATTATAATCATCTTGTGGTGAATAAGATTAAATATAATATAATGTTTTTAATAAATATATTCAAATTTTATAGTTTATCAATATTTTTATTACACGTTTCAAAATTTTATCATAAACCATGTATATACAGTATTTTTGTTTTGATATAATTCAGCTTTATGATTATTCTCTTAAATGTAGAGTTAGATAAAAATACTGTACTATAATAATTTAGTGAGTTTTATTTGACAATCTTTTAGATGGATACCAGTTAATATTTACTATAAATTGATGTTATTAACTAATATGTCAAATTTGTTAAGACAGATAGATAAATAATTATACTATGAAATGAGCAATTATTTACATTAGGCTGCAATTTTTAATCATCTTTCAATTTTAAAAAAATCTCTTTCAGTTTAGATCAGAAATTTGTATATTCAATATATTTGTATATACAGTATAAGTTAATTGAGAAGACAGCCCCTAAGTTTTCCATATTTGACTGGTATCTTGCCTTGTACATCATACTTCTCCTGATAAGAATCAAGTCATGTCAGTCATCTATCTTTCTTCCTGAGAAAATTTTAGATTGAAATCACATGACTTTTGTTTTAGACTATAAATTCATATATAGTTAGTCAGGGCTTCCAGCCTCCTAAGATTTCCATATCTGATCTTGATTTTCATCTAACTCCATTCTCAACATTGACGGAGGACAAATAGACAGTAGGAATGTTTAGGTCTGCAATTTGAACATTGCAGCTCCAAAACTTAAATGTAAATATGAAAATCTATTGGGATTTCTTCCAAGATACAAAGATAATTCCAATAATATGTGCACAAAACGAAATAAAAAGTGCATAAAATGAGTCTATTCTATTATTAAATTTATAACGTAATACTAATAATAATAAGTTAATTACCTTTTACATGTAAAAAATTTCTTTCTGATACTTGTAATGATATTATTAATTCCTATCTTAATACATTACTAAAAATTTGATCAAGTATTTAAAACAAATTTTATGATAACCAATCAAAATGTTTTCATGTATCATCTGTAATGCACATTTAGAATTACCTTGTATGGATTCATTGTACTTTCCCAATTTATTGTTTTCTAAGAATTTTTATATTTTGTTGTTCGTTAATATATCTCAGCTATGACAATATGTATTAAGAAAATTTTTTAATACACTACTGGTAATATTTACTTTCATAATACAAAGTTTTGTAAGAAACAAGCTGTGCTTTAAAAATTATCATCTACTTGAAAGATATGTATTTATTCATAATTCTTCTTATCTGTTAAATTTATTAATTTAATAACAGCTAGCCTCAAGGAATCCATAATCTTTACTTAAGTATTTTTATGAGTAACTTCCATTTTCACATCTAACATTATATATAGTGTGAGTGAAGAATCTTATCTATACTAGGGATCTCCAAACTTTTTTTCTTGTCAACCTCTTTATAGAATATTTGCCTTCTTATCGACCCCCAGATTAAGTATTTAACAAAAACATTAAACCATTTTTGCATTTCTAATGTTAAGCGATAAGGAGACCAGCATAACAACCCAACAAAAGAATTTATAGTTCCCATATTTTATAAAATCCACCCAATAACATTAACAGAAAAAGGAGATATTTTCTACTGATTTATAATCTTAAAAAGTAATAGCAAAATTATGGATAGATGAAAATTTGCCTATAGTTCTTAAAACATACATGTCATAATACGTAAAATACACACTTATCTTTGAAAACATAACATTAGTTATATTGGATGACCTCTTACTGTCATTTTGTGACTACTACTGAATGCCTTAAAAATATGTAGACATACCTTTTTATTAAAATAGTTGATATTAGTGGGATGGATGTCTCTGAAGAGAAGCAGCAAGATTATTGATATTCGGTTGAAAATTGGTAAGCTTTAGTCGCAAATCACCATGGTTTTCCAAGTTCAATCTGTTTCTCTGTTTTGTCAAAATTGCATTCGCGTGGCTAAAACCAGCTTCAACCACATATGAAGTTGGGAATGCAAGTAAGAAAGGTTCGGCTTCTGCTCTGTGCTTGGGATATTTAGTGGCAATATTGTTATTGCTTTAAAATTCACTGAGGTTTTTATTTTTAAACAACACTTTAGCTTCGAGATTTACACATATTTCACTCAATTCATCTTCTAAGCCAGTTTCACTACCTTCATTATCTATTTTTACATCAAATGGATTAGCAAACCATTCAGAAACATGCATATTTTCCAATTCTTCGAAACATGCTTTAAAGTCTTCTCTTAATTTATCAAAATGTTTATATATCTCCACATTACAATCGGAAGCCTTTCTATTTTCTTTTAGTACTCGCAAGTTTGAAAAATATTTAAAATTGGATCGTGCCAGTGAAGATTTAAATAGCTCCATTTTTACTTGAAAGGCCATTTTTTCTTGCAAATGCTTCTGTACTGTATTAATGATTTTCGATATATTATGATATTTTCTTTGTAAAGGACAAAATATCTACATTTAGATATAAAATACTTAAAGTGACAACTCTACTAGAGTGTAACAGTATAACGTATGTCTGTGTATAATGAACTACCAGTGTTCATAACATGTTTGCAACACTTACTAGTACAGTTGCCAGATGTATGAAAACAGATTAACACATGCTTAAAGCGGCATAGGCTAAGGCAAAACTCAAGTTATAACTAGGGTAGTCAGTAATGTTGTTGATCATATCTGTGTTTTGAATTTTTATTGGAATATTCTATTTTTTTCCTAGACAATTTAATTGATCCTCTTTGGTATTAATCGACCCTCTTTCGACCCTCGTGTATTAATTGACCCCTGGAGAACTCTTATTGACCTCAAAGGGTCGATATCGACCACTTTGGGGACCCCTAATCTATACTAATATTAAAAAGAGGTAAAGTTTGTAAGTTTGGATGTAGGAGGTAATCTCCGAAATTACTCATCCGATTTCAAAAATTCTTTCACCAATATTTAGAATGGAACTTCAGGGCGGACATAGGCTGTACATTATTCTGTTAGACATTCATATAAATTAAAAGATATCATCTAGGATTAAGGCTTTTATGTCCAACAGATGGCGCTAACTCTGCGAGTACGACGACCTAAGTTTGCTTTTCTGTGAGGCATTACACTTTTCTGTGAGGATGAACTAAAAACAAACCCAGATCATCTTCTATCTATAATATCTATATAAATAAAAATGTAATGTTCATTTGTTCCTACTGATTCCTTTGAAATTTTGACACAATGTTGCATTCGAATACACATGTGTTTTCATATAATATACATGTTGAAATTCCCCCCACTGGGGGGAGATGGACAGGATTAAGGCTTACCGTGAAGAACTCTGCTTCTATTTATACTATTTTATATGCGGTTTTTTGCGTTTTAATAGGGTACATTAACAGAATATACACTAAGAAGGGATTTTTTGAAAAATTCCTCCCCCCATGGGGAAGTGTTATACATTTATAATAGATACATTTTGAGCCACAACAATGCGTGGCAGGATCTGCTAGTTATCTATAAATGTGTTCTGTGAGATCTGAAATAATTAGATAAATAAAAGCATTTATTGCTAAAATACTATATTTTATGAAATTAAGTTCTAGGTGGAAATACATAAGATTTCAATTAAATAAAAAAATAACTGACAAATAAATAATTTAATTAAACAACATAATTTTCATGAGTCATTACATAAAATATATTCGTAAAGCTGTCATTAACATTAATCTTTTAAGTAACATTGTATAGTCTCAAAGACTACTTAGTTGAATTTGCATTTAGGATTTTAACATTTGTATTTAAAAGGGCTTATTCAGTTTGAAATATAAGAATATATTATGTTAGTAAACTAAGAAATGAGCTTTATTTCTTTGTTACTGATTACACAAGATTAAACTGAATTTTGTTGTAATAATGTCAGAATTATTACTTCTTTTCCTTTTTCATTAGTTATATGTATTATTTATTACAAAACAAATTATTTTTGTCTTAACTGTGTCTACATAGTCTTTACACATGCCTTAGCTGTGTTATTACTCAGCAACTTAACATGAAAAATCTAGTAATGTCACATATCAGGTCAGTCCATAAGTTCGTGCGCATTTTGGCGAAATTTTTAAATGGTGTAAATAAAACAGACTGTTACAAATTATTTAGGAATTTGTTTTACTTTGAAAAATTAATGAATGTCTAATTTTAATACTTAATGAACATAGCCAAATATTGTAGCGCCACATCACTAGCGGACATTTGAAATTTGCCGACTAGGATGTTGTTGTCGAAATACAAAAATAAAATATATATATTATAATATGCCAATTAATCAATACATCTATTAATATAATCTTGATGTACAGACCTAGTCTCTGAATATAGCCAAAAAATGTTATGTAAATAAATTAATATGATAATAAAAAAGCATTATCAGTTGTATTGAGTAATCAATTAGTTTTGCTATCACTACTAGTTATGCAATAATAGCTACTAATAATAGTTAAGCTATCTAACATAGACAATATATGTCTGATGGATTAATCATGAATCTCAATTATTACTTTATAAATTATATCTTTATAGCATANTTGATTATGAACAGTATTTAATTTTTTGGCTGCATTTGTAGCATTCTCATCACTTAAAAATAAAAAGTATAAAACATGTCTCTTATATTCATCTGTTACTTCCATTTTAACAAAAATAAACAACTGAAATGTTCCCAATTCTGAACAGTATTATATGAATGAGATCCAATTTAACACTTCAGTGTAAAAAGTATCACATTAGACTGGCATTTTTAACAGCAAAACAAGATTTTTCTCAAGGTCATAAAATACACACTAACTTATGGACTGACCTGATACATGCAGTGGTGTCAGAGACCATTCATGAAAACAAACTAGAATAAAATGAAAACTATTATAGATTATTACATGCATTACTTTTAAACTGGCAGATGGTATGTTCACTTAAAAATATAAGGAGGGACAATTATTTCCCCTAACAGGAAGGAAAGTTATAGAAAAATTAAATTTCTTAAGTCTTTCAGAATACTCCATGTTAGTTGAGGGGTAAATATTGTACTGTATTTATAATTTTATTTAATAACTAAGTTTTGACTCTAAATTTTCAATATTTAATAAATCGAGTATAACTTTATTTATTTATTTTTTGAAAATATTAAAATTCTTTAATTTTTTTGTCTATTTGACTTATCATACATTTAAGTTAACATATTCTTGTTTTTCATTTTAATTTTTAATTTGTTAGTGATACTACCTTTCATGAAAAATAATAGTTTTTGTTAGTGTGATGGAAAGGTTAGCAAAGTATTTAATTCAAATGCATTTAATTTTGTATACACTTATTACATTATGGTTTAACCAATTTTTGTGCTAGAATACTTGCATTTATCAAATGCATTGACCTATTTGTTATTGAAACAAAATTTCAGAATAAAAAGAGAATGTATCATTTTAGTTTTTATATTTTTAATGTTATAGATTATGTTTAACAAATAATAATTTATTATACAATGGTTCCCCTCTACATGAATGTGAGCCATGTTTTACTTTGAAATGGAAACATTTATTGTGCTTATATTTTTATTTATCATATAGAATCTTCTGTATGGAAGAAAATATAAATATACACTATATTGGAGATATAAATTTGATAATTGCAGTGTGAAGTTTTTAAAAACTTAATAATAACAACTTTTTTTCCTGTTCTTTCTTTTTTTTTCATTTCTCTCTCTCTTTTTTTTAATGGTTATTAAATTAGTTGTTCGATGCAATGCTTATTTACTTTAGAAATAGACCAAAAACACTTCATTTTGATAAAGCTTTATTTTTTAATGATTAGACAACTTTTTTGTTATGTACTGTATATTTATTTTTGCTTTGAAGAAGTTAAACCAATTATATTTGAAAATAATAAATATTTATATTAATGATTTGAACAATTATAAATTAATTGCATATCATGCCAATTGTTGTTCTAGTGCAGTGATTCCCAAACTTTTTCAATCCACTGCCACCTTTGTTTCATGAAGTTATACCCAACTCCCCAACTGTACCCCAATGCCCCCTAATCCATTTTTTCTTGTGTGAGAAAGGCTTGGAAATATTCTTAGGAAAACGTATGAACCTTACACGTTGTGTCCTTACCATACATTATTCTCAACATCTGAAAATATTTCTTGTTATCCATTTAACAGAGGAAAAGGAAAATCTGTCAGTGATCCCTACCTTTATCTATGGTCACTGTTCAGTATCCTGTCTCCAGCACCCCTGCTGCTCATTTGCTTATTTTTGCTCCCCTAGATTTATTCACCACCCACTTTGGGAACCACTGATCTAATGTAGTATTACAATGTAACGTATTCTGTTTTATGGCATTAAAACCAATGCTTTATTCAAAAATTGCAAGTGCTTTCAATAGTTTACAACTATTCTCTTCAGGCTGACTCAATTAGATTCAAATCAAACAAGATTTTTCATATTTAAAAATCTTATATTTGTTGTTTAAAGTTTATAAAAAATGAGCAATTATTTATTGTGAAATCGTCATAATTCCAGGCTGTAGTTTTTAATTGTTTTTTTTAAATTTATTTAATTCAAAATATATCCCTCCACCTCAAATTAGCAATGTCTTTGCCCCTGTACATCATATTTTTCCTGTTAGCACTAGTGTTATACCAGTCATCAAAGATAAAATGAAATGTTCTTTTATAATAATTCATAGTTTTAAGATTTTAGTCAATCATATAATGTGATCTATAGTTTGGGAATGTTGAGGGTGGCACTGTTACATGATAGGAGGGAGGAGGTATGCCTTCCGTAGGAATAATGTTGTTCTATTCTGTCATATGTACTAATGCTTGGTATCAGAGGGGTTCATAATCTTGATCTAACTTGTAAGACTCTTTTGGCCAGTATAGTTATTATTTCATATGTCTTTCTGATATTTTTGGATATGTGTCTGGAGCATTCTAGTAGTAGCTTCAATATAATTTTGATTATTGTCCCAGAGAGACAGTTTATGCAATAACAGAGATAAGGTTGATTTGCTGGAAAAATTAGGAATATGACATACTTTTACAACACTTTCTCAGGGACAACAATTAACATTATATTGGAGCTACTATTAGCATTTCATTTTATCTTTGTTTTTAAAATTTATTAACTTTTGTTTTTAATAGTTTCTAATCTTTATTATCAAATATCAAATTTCTTATATTCCATGCTCAAACATTTTTAAAAAATGTTGCTATTATTTTCTAATTATGAAAAATCTTGTTTGATTTGTGTCTAATCGTATTAGCCTGAAGAGGATAGTTATAAATTATTGAAAGTACTTGCAGTTTTTGAATAAAAGATTGGTTTTAACACCATAAGACAGAATACATTACATTGTAACATTACATTTGAACAGTTATTTATTCATAATTTATTGATCATATGGCTGTACAGGTAATTGTAAGTTCTAATATTTTATCTCATAGGTATTCTTGAAACTTTTATTTTACATTTTATTAATATATTATTCTCTTAAATGTAGAGTTAGATAAAAATACTGTACTATAATAATTTAGTGAGTTTTATTTGACAATCTTTTAGATGGATACCAGTTAATATTTACTATAAATTGATGTTATTAACTAATATGTCAAATTTGTTAAGACAGATAGATAAATAATTATACTATGAAATGAGCAATTATTTACATTAGGCTGCAATTTTTAATCATCTTTCAATTTTAAAAAAATCTCTTTCAGTTTAGATCAGAAATTTGTATATTCAATATATTTGTATATACAGTATAAGTTAATTGAGAAGACAGCCCCTAAGTTTTCCATATTTGACTGGTATCTTGCCTTGTACATCATACTTCTCCTGATAAGAATCAAGTCATGTCAGTCATCTATCTTTCTTCCTGAGAAAATTTTAGATTGAAATCACATGACTTTTGTTTTAGACTATAAATTCATATATAGTTAGTCAGGGCTTCCAGCCTCCTAAGATTTCCATATCTGATCTTGATTTTCATCTAACTCCATTCTCAACATTGACGGAGGACAAATAGACAGTAGGAATGTTTAGGTCTGCAATTTGAACATTGCAGCTCCAAAACTTAAATGTAAATATGAAAATCTATTGGGATTTCTTCCAAGATACAAAGATAATTCCAATAATATGTGCACAAAACGAAATAAAAAGTGCATAAAATGAGTCTATTCTATTATTAAATTTATAACGTAATACTAATAATAATAAGTTAATTACCTTTTACATGTAAAAAATTTCTTTCTGATACTTGTAATGATATTATTAATTCCTATCTTAATACATTACTAAAAATTTGATCAAGTATTTAAAACAAATTTTATGATAACCAATCAAAATGTTTTCATGTATCATCTGTAATGCACATTTAGAATTACCTTGTATGGATTCATTGTACTTTCCCAATTTATTGTTTTCTAAGAATTTTTATATTTTGTTGTTNCTTTTTATACTTTGCCACTCAAATTAAATATGAATTATTGGATGTCATTTATATTATGCAAATGTCAATTAATGCAGGTTTATTTTAATTAATTTGATTTAAATTGAATTGTGACACGTACTGAAAAGAGGATAGTAGTATCTTACCATTATGTGCATTGAAATCTAATTTTAATAACATCATCATTGATGGTTTTGTTGTGACGTTTAATGACACTATGCAAATCTTGGCACCACTACTGAATCAGTAGTCTTGTTGTTGATTGGTTGGATCGTCAACTTTCTTTAACATAGGAAGTATTAGGAAGTTGACCATTGGTGGGCAGCTCTGCCAAGCAGCTTGTTTGGAAACATAGTTATTGTACATGAACCAGAGTAAATATGGCATTCAAAATTTTGTTTGTAAATAGGGGTGTTCTGAGGTCTGACTGCATAATATATATTTTAACAAAATGCATAATTGAAATCAAGTAATTTTAAGATTAAAAAATAAGTGTACTCAAGTTTGTTAAATTATTTGAACGCTAGTCCTATATATTTTGTTATAAATAATATTTTAGAAAACATACTACAAAATTTTGAAATATGGTTCTTTTATTGAACTTAAGAAGAAAATAGAAAAAATTGTCTTTTATTTGAGCAATAGTTAGTTAAAAAAATTTTTAAAGTGAATTGATGTTAATTGCTCATTAAAGTTTTTACAGTAACAAAATAATCACATACTAATATTTCATTAAAAAGTATGAACTTAAAATATATTTAATTACTGAATGTAGAATTATCCATTCTTGAAATTTTTATTTTTGTCGATAGTTCTTTCAGTCTTTGAATTTATCATTATGTTCACATTATTTTTGTATATCTTTGAAACTTCCAATATATAAGATTTTGTAGAATTTTTAAGTGGCTTGTACAGTCTTATTAATTTACATATTTTTAAACAAATATTAATCTGTTTTATGACAAAAGAATAACAAATATATTTATATAACTGAAAATTCTCTTTCAGTAATGATGATTAAAATTGATAAATTGTTCTGTAACTTTTTTATTTAAATTTGATTGAATAATCATTTTAACGTTTAGCATTATACAGTGGTGCCTCATATAACGTACGCCTCGAATAATGGACGCTGCGAACAACGGACTTTCTGCGAACAAGTGCGAATGATGTTTCCACCCTTTTGCCGTTGCCAATGACAATCTGCTATTTTTATAATTTATTAGTATTATTAGAATATATTATTAGTATATCTGAAGTACAGAACTCCTGTTGGGATTTGGCTTGCTCCCTTGTTTATTACGTATATCACCTCATTGCAGGGTATTTACATTTATTCAAGTGTTGTGCAAATCATGGCTTCTAAAAAAAACAGAAAAGTGATTTCAATTGAAACAAAGCAAGAAATCATCAGGAGTGAAAGTGTCAACTTTCACTCCTGATGATTTCTTGCTCCCCATTTGTTCAACAGTTTACCAACACCTCATTATCCAAACAGAGCTGAGGCCAACAGGATCAATGATCTCTACAATTTCACCCTTGCCTGTTATTTCCGACAGATGTTGAAGAAGAGAGAGAAACAGACCACCTTGGACATGTTTTTCAAGAAGCCAGCAAGCAAAAAACAAAGGATTGAACAAGAGGAGATGACCCTGCAAGCTCCAGTAGCCTCTCCTGAATTTGACTCTGATTAAAAAACAATAAAAAGAGACCTGCTGCAATGTGTTGAAAGTCTATCTGTATGAATGTGTGAAGAAAGTGTTCCTCCCCCTCCTTCTCACAACATCTGACTACCCAGCATAATTGGTGACTGCTCCATTTTCATTTTTTTTATGGCACAGTACGGCTATTTTATGCTGCAGAACGAATTATATGTTTTAACATGTATTTCTATGGGAAAATGCGTTTCGTATAACGGACTTTTTACTTAACGGACGTGCACCTGGAACGGATTATGTTATACGAGGCACCACTGTATACAATTATACATATACAATTTTATGCATTTTTTAGAAAATTTCAGTTATTTTTAAATTAAATTTAATTAAATAAATTTTCTGTAATAGTATGAGTAATCAAGACTCTATTGTATTTGAACAATTATTATAAAGACTTGCCTTTTCAAGATAGCTTCATTTGCTTTATTGAAATAAAAATTTCAAAACAGTCACTTCCAAAGTATTTCAAGTATTTTACTACCTTTTACAAAACTTTTTATGGGAAGAACTGCAAAAGAAGTTTAAAAATTTTGATAACACTTGAAGTATCTTTTTTCTTTGGTTTACAACAAATATTCCTTAGCAATAGCAATCATTACTTTATAAGTCATTTTAATTTAATAGTATATAAGAGTTAAGTATTCATATAATTAATATAACTTATAAATTTTTAAAAATTTATTAAATTATTAAATATTAATTGTTTGCCTATTTGGAATATAAATATACTAGTTTTAAAAGTTGTGTTATATTCCACTAATGCAAATAAAACTATTTTAAACTATGAGTTAAAATTGTTCTTTTAGTTTTTCTAGTTAGGAATTTTACTGCTTTATGCTAATATTGTTCCTTGCTTATTCATCCAGATCATGCCACTTTTATGATTTAAATATTTATAAAATAATAATCGTAATATATATGAAATGTAATTTAGCATAATATTAGCCTTATGATAATTTATATTAATTAATTTTGTTTATTTGACCACTATTATCAGTTATATTTGACTTTTAAGTCATGCTAGCTTACTATTGTTTCTTCTCTGTACTTTGTTTTTATTTTATATATTTAATTAAGCACTTGTGTTATGATTAGTTTTTTTTTTTTTTCATTTTATGTGGCTAAAAAATATCTAGCAAGTATGTTAGAGAGACTTTTCATATTCAATTTCACTACTGCTTACTGGAGTAGTGAAATCGAACGTCTTTTTAAAAATTTCTTTCACTGAGGACTTTTGGACTTCTTTATCCATCATCACAGTTGATTTAGTTCAAACAGTTCTAATTTCTTTTAATGCTTTTTGTTTTGGAATGTTTTTTAAAAAATCCTTCAAACTGGTTTTTTTTTTTCAAAAATTCTTTTAAACTGCTGCTTCTAGAAATTTCTACATCTTTTTCAATTTACATTCTATTCAAATCTTTATTTCAAAAATAAACCTTCCTGATTTCTCTAACCCACATGAACAGCACTGTTTGTTTACTTTGTTCTTCTCTTCTTTATGATCTATTTCTATGCTATGGGTAATGTTTCTACATATTTTCTTCATGTTTCTACATCATGCATGTGGGTTTCTACATCTTTCAGGTTAGTTGCATCCCTGTTTAAGCTTTACTGATTGTCCATCGATTTTGCTCTTTCTTGATCCCATAAATTAACTTAACTTTTTCAAATTCTATTTTATTCTCCTGATTCACTACCATACTAAGGGCAATTAACATGAAAGACATAGATGTGTTACTCACAGTGTGGAAATGAGTCATAAAGAAGAGAGGGGCAAAGTAAAACAGCATATATGTGGTTTGAAGAAATCATTAAACATTTATTTTTGGAATAAATATTTGGATGGAATGTAAATTGAAAAAGATAAAGAAATTCGTAGAAGAAACAATTTTAAAAATTTTCAAAAAATAAATTAAAGAAAAAAGAAGCCAGTTTGATTTTTTAAAGATATTCCAAAACAAGAAGTATTAGAAAAGGTAAGAACTGTTTAAAACAAACCAACTCTGCTAATGTACAAAAGTCTGAAAATACTTAGGGAAAGGAATTTTAAAAAAGAAGTTAAAATAATAGTAAGCAGTAGTTGAAATTGAGTTTGATGTAATGGAGTGTAGAAAGGTTAGTTTCATTTTTACAATAGTCATTTTAGTTGTAATGTTTCAATGTTGAATGACAAAATTACTTTTGATTCATCTGATGTAATTATTATTTCCTACAAATAATTTTGAGTATGATAGCTATTTTTTTTCTGTTTATAATAATTTTATTTATTCTATATTTAACTTTTTTCCATCATAGACATGAATTTATTAATAATAATATGTATACCTGAATTGTAGACACATGTTTATACAACTGAATCTAATTCAGATTATTGGATAATTTGAACCTACTATTATTTATCTACAAATTCATATTGAAATTAGCATTAAGAAAATGAAGTTAATGTATCTCATTGTTTGAAAATTAACTTGAAAAGAAAAAATAGCATATAGCCAACTAATTTATAGAATGCATTTATTTTGGTGATATCACAAATGCATGTGTTCTGTAAACTCTTCAGGTATGAACAAAATTGTCAGTTTCAGTTCTGTTGACATTTGCATCTATTAATAGATAGTAGAGTTGTTTCTGGATATTTTTATGATTCCTAAGCAAGAAATTTATACAAGTTTATTTCAGCTTAAAAAGTTGAATCAACAAAAAATAGAGAAAGGAAAGTAAAGAGAAAATGTCATATTTTCATAATAATGTCTGGGTGCTGATTGACATCTAGATGTATATGAATATGTGGGTTTGAAGTTATGCTTGTTTATTATGCTTTTCCTGATATAGGGCTAGGTTTTCCCTAAGTACCTGAGAAAGTGATATTTAAGTTAGTGAGCTCAATAATGCAGAGTTTTGGTCCAAAATAAATTTAATTACAGAAAAACAAGAAAGTAATAATAATTTTTGAGACTTTCAAAATAAACATTTCAATATCCAATTTAAATCATTCAAAAAAATTCTTAAATTTAAACACAACATATATAAATTTGTATGTTATAAGTCAAAAATCAGAAGTTAATATATTATAGTAATAATTTATTAACAATTCTACAATGTTAATTCTCTAGTATAATCGTTTTATGGACTATTCAGTCTCTTCTATCTTTAGCTCTTATAATTATTTCTAACATTTTTTCTGGTTTAAATTCTTTATAACCTTAGTCCTATCTCACAAACTCCCAATATATTCCAGAAAGCTCTGTATTGACATATTCTGTTCAAATGAATGATTTACACTTACATAATCTGTCCTTAGTATAATTTTTCCTGAATACTATATTTTTTGCCATTATTTTTACAATACAGTAGCATTTCATGCACTCTGTCTTTTCTGTTTATTTAGAGTTCTACATCATATTTTTAACTTTTGAAAATGCATGGTTATTTTGACTATATTTACATTTATTACATTTTTTTGAGGCTGTTTTTAGTTATATTATATTATGCTTATTTACTGTTTTTTGACGTCATCTTTAATCTTTAATCTCAAAAGACACTGTGGCCATCCATCAATGAATAGATCGAATTAAGAAAATTACTGGATGAATGACATGGAATGATCTGTTAAAATTCAGTTGTTATTAATAAAATTTTTACATTTATTGAAATCATTATTGTTATGATTAAAATTAATAAAACATGTTTAAAATTTATATTTCATTTACAGTTCAAGAAAACAAAATTTGTCATGCCTTTTTTGATTAAAAATAAATAATGAATTTAAATGGAGTATATTTGTATTTAGTGTAGCATTAACCTAACACTTTTTGATATAGTACATTTATTTTTGAACTTTCACTGAGTTATTTACAAAAGCTACACACTTCCCATAGAGGAATCTGCCTAAGAAATAAACTTACACCAAAATTTACCAAAATATATACTATGATGAATAAAACTTTTGATAAAATTTTAGATTGGTATGTGCAAGCACAATTTTTAAAAAAAGTTAGAATAAAACATAAAATTCAGATTTTATTTCACTAGAATGGCTTGGCTAAATTGAACAATCAACAACTCAAAATACTCATATTCATGCAAAAAATGTAAGCCAAGTAAATTTTTTTAATGTTTTTGATGGAAAATTTCAAAACTTTTTGAAATTGATAATCACATCAATCTGCAAATCTAAAAATCCAAATGGAAAAGTGAAATTCAGAATGTCTATGATTGATTTAATCCAAAAACATAATTCAATATTTAATGGTGTTTTAAATACCAAAAACTATTATTTTTTAGTCAATTGCTAAAGAAACAGTAATAGAAACTATCTAATATTTTTAAATACAAACTATTGAATTTTCACTGAAAACATTCTAATCTATATCAAGTAACTAATGTGGACTTTTATTAATGTAAGCTTTTCTTCCAAAGATCAATAACAGCTCATAATATCTGAAACAAAATTATTTATACTCATTTTCAATATCAGCATCAATTAGTGCTGGTACTTTTTAATCTCTTGAATGAAACTTATTGTGTAACAAGTAATATAAAGCATAGGCAGTATAAACTAATGGTTCTTAGTGTATTAGTATATGAATAACAATAGTCTGCAATTTTAGATTCATCTGATATATTTTATGAACATATCACATTTGATTTATGATAAGTATGCATTTTATACATCAATATATTTGATTCATTTTTATCTATTCTCAATGTTGAGCTGATTGTTCTTAAATTCATTTGCTAGGTCTGAGAAAGTTGATACAACCAGTGAATGTAGTCTTCAGTTCAACTAATGTTGTCTTTGGAAAGTCTTGAAGTCCAGTTGGCTCAAAATGACAAAACAAAATTTTTTCTCTTTGTGTAGTTTGTTTCATGAATCTGACTGGGCTGTAAAAATGCACAGTAGCAGGGACAAACCTGTTTACATTGTGAATGAAACAAGTTGATAAATCTGTCAAGATCACTATGTATTACCAAAATGGGACTTTTTGAACTTTATAACTTCCAAAACACTGAATACCACACATTGCCCAGCCAAGATATATGAAATGATTTTACTCTTTTTTTTTTTAATCGGGTATTATTTTTTTTATACACATTAATGCTATTGTTTACATAAGCTTTTGGTTATATTTCAAAAACTGGGTACTTAATTATATAGCACTCACCAAATAAACCATCACCAGTTCATAACCAAACAGAAAAATTTTTTCTACAAACGTTTTCATCTATATGTAATTTCAAAGTGACCCAGAAAATTTTTCAGGGCCGCCAAATTCAAAGAAAATTATTCAACAATAAAAAATATAAGGCTTTTCTTCAACAAGTATCAGGTACCAGTAAATTAGTGAAATGAAATTATATTATTTACTAGCTTACCTGTCACGCATTGCTGCGATCTCAGAAGAAACGAAATTCAAGCAAACTCGTTACGATAAAATTAAATTTACATTTTATCATTTTTATTGAAACTTATTATTATTATTCATTTTCATCGGGAAAACATTTCAAAGTGTCATTTCAATTCTATTTATTTATTGGAGCGCTTGTGGATACACAATATTTTTTGTTTTTCCGTCTGGTGCGTACACGAATAAATCGGAAGGTTTTCTGACGCTTGAGCTGGCCACATACAGTTGTCCATGCGAGAAGCACGGATTCTCCAAATTTAGCCCACACACTTGTAGCGATTGTCAGAAGCGCGATATTTCCCATTTTTATATATATATTTTTAATCCTTTATAATTTTAATTATTTAATTGCTCCTTCCTCTCTTCCTTGGCATATTGTGAAATTTCTGATAGTTGGATAATAAACCGTTTTATTGTAATTTGTCTTTTTAAATTATTTTGAGTTGATATTAAAATTTGGAAAAGGGGGATCCCTAGATCGGTAAAATAGGCGAATTTCCTCCTACAACTTCGGTTGTTGTTCGGGATACAGTTAAGATTTTAACAAAGTTCGAGCGAATACGTAATTAGCAAAAAAAAAAAAAAAAATGAAATAAAGTGATTAAACAAAAATTATTACGAATATCGTAAATAACAGTTCACAAATGCATATATAGAGATATTTTTTGAAGGAGAGGAAATGGTCTTCACAATTTGAAATCAATCAAACACACTGTGTGTGAATGCTCGTGTAAACGCACGTCATCTATCGTAGGGTAAATGCCAGAAAACTTCGCGGGAATGTATTAAAAAACTTCCCAAAGCTTCGTGGCAATCGTACTATGGCCACAAACCTTCGCCGGAGTATATTAACAACTTCCCAAAGTTTCACAACAATTGGATAAACGGTGTGGTAATGCATAAAGGACAGACACACACACATACATTCATTTTTATATATATAGATAAAAATAGAATAGCATACCTCACATTGAATTCTTATGATGTAAAGATTTTTAAAAGTATTTTTCATTAAATAAATATTTTATACCCATATGCATAAATAAAACCACTGTTTCATAAAATTATGTTTTATTCATACCTTCAGTAAGGCAGAAACATAAGCATAAATCCTAGAAAAAATTTCACTTTAACTATGTTCATGATTAAAAAACATCTACTGTCTATCCAGGGTTGCAACAAAATTTTACATAAAATGAGGGGTTTGTGTAAAATTTTACACAAACTATTTTCATTTCTGACAAAATTCTATGTTGGAAATGAAAATAGTTTGTGCACCACTGATCTAAGCTCATATGTTTACCATATGTTTAATAGATGAATAGTGTAATTATGAAAAGTATGCCAAGTTTATAACCTTTTTCAGTGCAGTCAACTGTAAGTACTTTGTCCAATACAACATCTAAATGTTTGAATTTTGTATTGAGAATTCAGAATTTGCTCCAATACCCTAGGATTTTAGTTATCGTCTATCAGTCTTGACAAGTTAAACTATTCAATGATCAGTTGTCATTGTGGAAGACGTATAATATAAGAACCTCAGTTTTGAGATATATATATATATAGACATTATATCAGTTCAGTTTCTTGACTTAGTTTTAAAACACAATATCAGTAATTAATGATGATTCAGAAGATGAAAATGAATAGTTTTGTTTCAGATATTATGAACTGATACTGATAGATGTTAGGAGAAGTATAGTCCACATCAGTTACTTGATACAGAATATTTTCAATGAAAATTCAATAGATTGTTTGTATTCAAAACATTAGAGTAAAATTTTGATTTTCACACTGCTCTTCCTTACTATTGCTGATGCATATTCCAAGCAAGGGTCATGCTGCCTGTTACAAAATTTGCAATTTGCAAACATTATATTCATCTGGCAATTGGAGTAGCTGTTTGCCTCTCCAATTGCCAGATAATAAAAAAATTCACTCACTGAAAAAGAGTATCACAGAACATGAAACAATCTTGGTCTGATTCAATTTTTACTGTAAATAAACAAAAATAAAGTTGCTTAAGAAACTCAGTCATAAAAACTTTGCATTTTTTTTATGTTGTTGGTCATCCTTTCACTTCAAGTTGGTACAAAAAGTCACCATAAGCAAAAAAGTAACTTGAAGAATAACTTTCTATTTTTGCAAATAAAAAATGTGTTTGGCAAATGAGTTGGCCAGAGTGACCTCTAATTTCAAGTGAGTATTCTGTAATGAAATTAAGTTCAAGTCATTCTAAAATGCACTTCCATACTCAAGATAATTGATGAAACAGTTTTTATTCATAATACAAGAAAAAACAAAAAACTCCACTCCTTTAATTCTGAAAGATTATGGACAGGACATATTACTTATGTCACCTGTATCTCTAGCTCCATAGAATATGTAGCTAAGCCTGTCACATATTGTCTTTTCTTAATTGACCACTCATACTCCTTAAGTTTGATTGGAGTGACCTTGATGTGGCTCTCACATATTCTAAATCTAACCTGAAATGCATATAGACTAATGTATAAGTCCAGGAAGTGCAATTCTTGGCTGCTTTCTTATTCCAGTCAAAAGATAATCTCCTATACATTAGCTGCTGAGTAGACAGATTGATATTGGGATTTATAAAAAGATGGAATTCTATCCATTCTATATACCATCTTGGTGGATTCATTCGAGTTTAATATTTCTGCATTCACAGCTATTTTCCATCAGGCCTTTAAACATTGCTATAGCTTGATCAACACACACAAAGAATGGGAGTACAGTAGAGCCTCGATTATCCAACTCAATTGGGGACTGGGGTTTTTCGGATAATTGAAAAGTCGGATAACCGAAAAGTATGAAAAAATCCATTATTAGTGTATTATATTATTATATCCCATGTAATTAGTATATTAGTATATCGCTATTAATCTACTTTGCGTTGAATTTTCATCGATGTTAAGCCTAACAAAAACTTTTTTAAATAATAATCGTCGCTATTGTATCGTTAAAAATTAGAAAATTAAGCCTCGTTTAAATACTGGCTCCCTTTCATGGTCAAATGAGTGTTGCCAGCTAAAACATGTAAAAATAATATTAAAGTAGCCAAGACATAGCCAAATATTGTAGCGCCACATCACTAGCGGACATTTGAAATTTGCCGACTAGGATGGTCGGTTAATCGGGGGTAGGATAATCAAGGCTCTACTGTATATAAAAAGCATTGCTATACGACACAGATACCATGTTGGCATGATTGAGTAGTTGATCAACAAGTACTCTCATAGATATCCAACACACCAACAGACTAGGAACATGAACTATATCAAGGTGAATAATTTCATTCAGGCACTGAGAGGAATATATACATCAGGAGATTATCTCAGATGCTGATTCAGAAATGCAACAGAAAGAATCCAACTGTGTACAAATTACTTAGGAATAACAATAAATCTGTAAACCAGTATAAAACTCCAGGGGTATTTTCCTTAGTGATCAAATAAGAGAGACAAAACCTTTCACACTTTGTTTCTAGCAGTTTTAATCCATAAGAACAAACGTTTTCAGCCTATTTGAATGGCCTTCTTCAGGTACAATAAGGCTGGTTTGGAACATCGGTTAGCAAATTATTGTACCTATATTAGCTTATTGTACCTGAAGAAGGTCATTCAAAATGACCAAAAACGTTTATTATTATGGATTAAAACTGCTAGAAACAAAGTGTGAAAGGTTTTGTCTCTCTTATTTTAAGTAGTTCTAGCTTTGTGTGCATGGAAGTTCCTTAGTGATCACCATTTTGGGTTAGATTTGGAATATGTGGTGTCACATCAAGGTCATTCCAAGCCCCAGACTTAAGTGTTCCATTAAGAAAAGATGGCCTGTGACTGAATATTCTATGGAGCCAGAGTACAGGTGGTGCAATTCATAATATTTCAGAACTAAAAGGAATGGAGACATTAAAGACATGTAAATCCACGAGATGCTCCAGATGCATCAATGCACAGGATGTTTTTGTAAAAGATTTACTGCTGATTAATGTTATTTTCAAATTTAGATTTCATAATCAAAAATTATTATTAACCAACATGGTAACTGAACCCAAAACCAAACCACAACCTAGTATACGAAATAAAATAAAAATTGTTTTCTGTTAATCTTTGTAATATTATCTGTAAAACCAGTATAATAAGTCCTGATAATAGAAGATACGAATTTATAGTCGAAAATTTACATACAAACCACAACCTATTAAACCAATTATTGTTTTTGCAGTTTAGATAAAATGGACCAGAATAGAAACTTTAATAGAAACACTAAAGGAATCCATAAACAGGAACTGAACTGATTTTTCTTGCAGTTTGAGTCTCTAGTATTCATATAAAAAGCTGTAATAAAGCATTTGTCATATTATTATATAATAATGAACTTAAAACTAAAAATATGTGGATAAAAATTTAAAGGAGGAAACATTCTAAGACTAGTAAGTAGTTATAATCTAGTGAAACTGAAATATTTTCAATAAATAGTATATTTTTAATTTTCTAACATTTGTTCATATTTCAGACTAGTACTTTAAAACTTTTTAAAGGATCATCTTCAAACAATAAAAATTATACATATTTAACATATGTCTTCTTTTGAGCACACTTGTGTTTAATAGACTATATATGTTAAATTTATAAGGATTGAAAGTGCTAGTTTGAAATATAGAACAAATACTGAAAATTTAAAAATTTTATTATTTAAGAATAAATATTCAGTTAACTTCAATTTTAATTAATTCTGAGTTAATGTATAGTCATGCAATCACTTTTAGCAATTAATAACTCTTACCTTTCTTTTTAATGAACATTAGCTACTACTATTTTATAAGTACCAATATTCCTGCATTTGTGACATTCTCTGAAGATTTAGGTCTCTGTAATTTTTTTGTTAATTTTGTAAGATTGTAATATCAATTTGAATACTCATTTCTATCAGTATTTTAAGCTATGAATAGACTGTGGTATGCAGCCTACCAGGATTGCGGCTTATCATACCACAGTATTGCTGCTCATGTTGGTTGCGATTCCATGACTGTCAGCAGAATATGGAATCAATGGGTTCAGAACAGTCATACAGAATGCCATGAAGGATCTCAGCGGCCCCCTCACTAACAGTCGAGAATACAGACATCTTATCCACATTGCCTTAATGGATTGTACAGCCACGTCACAAACCCTTAGTCAAGAAATGGGGTCGTTTGCAAGACAAGTGTCTCCACGAACAGTTCAACGACATTTTCAGCAGCATGTAATGTCAGCACGGTAATCATGGTTTTGGATACCCTTGACACTGCATCACAAGCAGGAGTGCCTCCAATGGTGTGATCAATGACGAACCTGGACCCAAAAAATGGCATCATGTCATCTTTCAGACAAATCCCAGTTCTGTTTAGAGCACCATGATGGCTGCCGCATCCATGTTTGGTAGCATTGTGGAGAATGCACACTGCCAGCATGCATTTGACATCATTATACTGGCCCATCACCTGGAGTGATGGTATGGGGGTGCCATTGGATACACATCTCAATCACCTCTTGTTTGCATTTCCAGCACTTTGAACAGAGGCCATTACATTTCTGATGTGTTAAGGCCTATGGCTATGCCCTATCTTTGAGGTCTCCGTAACACTACGTTTCAGCAGGACAATGCATGACCACATGTTGCCCGTATTGTCCTGACCTTCCTTGATACAGAACATGTTTGACTGTTACCCTGGCCAGCATGTTCTGATCTCTCACCAATTGAAAATGTCTGGTCAATGATTACCGAGCAACTGGCACACCACCACTTGCCAATCACTATGGTCGATGACCTGTGGCATAGTTCTGAAGCTGCATGGACTGCTCTGTACCCATACATGCCATCCAATCTGTGTTCGATTCCATATTCAGGCAGACAATTATTGTTATTGCTGCCAAAGGTGACTACTCTGGGTATTGATTTCTCAAGATCTATACCTCCAAATTTCCTGAAAATTTAATTATTTGTTCTTCCCACTATAATGTATGTGTGTAATAAATATCATTCTGTTTTTTGCATTCTTTCCTGGTGTAGCAATTTTAATGGCCAGTAGTGTAGTATTTATCAGAAATTTTTTTTTTTATTAATAAAAATATTTATCACCACAAAAATTTTCAAAGTAGTAATCTAATGTTATCATTAACATATATTTTAAAATATATTTGTAAACAATTTATTTTAAAGAATTCTTTAGTTTGATTTATAGTTTTTCATGGAAAAAACATAATCATTTTTAAAAGCTGTAAGATTTCAACTATGTTTATATTCATATTCATCCTGTAATTTATTGAAAGTTGATTGATTCAGAATTATTTTATAAGTATATAACAAATTGATTCAGAATAAGTTACAGTTACATAAATTATTTTTCATAATTAATTTACTTGTAATTTTTTATTTTTAAATTTTTGATGTAAATATTAAACTTAAATGACATATTCTTGCCAACTCTTTACAATTTGATAACAGAAATTAATAAAATGGTTTAAATAGGTAAATAAATAAATAAAAAAATCATTTAACCAATAAATATTTTCAAAAATGTTTGAAGTTTCTTGGCATTTGCTTCAGATTATACTGCTTTAAATTGAAAATTTTATCTACAGTTCTTTAAAACTATTATAATTTTGTGCAGAAACCTGTGTATAACTTGTGACAGTATGTGTTGTGCAAAAAATTACTAGAATAGAAAAAACCTTTACATATTACATTGTACACTCAATGTCTTTGCAGCAACTGTTGAAAATATGACATTTGCTGGTATGCAGTTTAGAAGACATCATTTCAAATATTAAATTGTCTTTATATTACACTTCATTATATATATAATTATAAAATAAGTAAAATGAAAGATCAAAATACTGACAGTCTTCTAAACTTAATGTGTTGAACATACAAATGCCTATCAAATGACATCTTTTTTATCATATTGCATTATTTGTCTTATTTATCAATTAATAATAATAATATATAGTAAAATATAATAATTGTTAAAATAAACTAAGAAAAAATTATATAGAAAATTATTTTAATGTTCATAATATTCAATGACGTGGATTTGAGAATCAGTTAATCAGCTTTTATTCAGATAGACATTTACTAGTGAAAGTGAAAGCAGAATGCAAAAATGATTTATTTTTGAGATACAAGAATAGAAAAATGGCAATTGATAACCAGGACCAAATTTTCTAAATATGCACAATACGCCTGGACCTAGAGTGGCAGATTTTCAGCGGCAGAAAAATTTGCAGTCATACTGTAAGAATTTCACAAGAAAAAATAAATAATTCCAAATATTGTAGTATTTCTAATTAATTATTAAATCATCTACTGAAATAAATAATGATAAATAATCTAATTATATTAGATAAATGGCTTTGATCATTTATTATGCAAACATATATCAATATGCATGATGTAATTTTTAATAGAAACAAAATGTTCTATTTACATTAATTGTACCATTTAGTAAAATGTTTTATTTTCATATTTTAAAAAGTATACTACACTTTCATATAATATTTCATAATTAAAGTTCAATTTAGTGTCAGAAGCATTTACAGTATATTTATATCACATAATGTGGCATACACATTAGTATACAGTGGCAAAAGAGTTAATTGGATATAGTAATATAATAGTTTTGATTTATGATTGTGACTTTTGAAATGCTAATGAATTTTTAGATTTAAAAGTTACATGAACAATTTAATTAATTAACCAAAACATAAAATTGTTAAATGATATGTAACCAGTAAAGTTGTGAGGTACTTTTTTCCTTTTTAAATCATTGTGAAGTTTTACATTATACTTTTGTGGGTGTTGAACAAGAACAGAAAAAATCTGAACAATCTAGAATTTTGTATATCAAAGAGACATACAATGCAACGTTTGACATTGTATCATAGAATACTTTCAAACTGCCTCTGATAAGATTTAAAAATTGATCAGATGTTTATGCACTTATGTATCAGAAAAATAGACCCTGTAAACCAACTATGGGGTTTGACTTTGCATTAATGCAAAAAAGATTTGTACTTTCATGATGAGAGAGGATAGGCATTTCAATGTTAATGAATTTAGCTAATACAAATTTTGTTTATAAGTGTCAATTTTTAAGTTTCTTTGATTTTGTATTAACAGTGTTTGACTACAATTTGTTTTGAGATCTATAAATTATTTCTAGTGGCAATGATCATAAATTAATCTAAGATCAATACAGATTTTCTATCTTATACAATTAAAGCTATTTTTTTTAACACGGTATTTTATCACAATTGTCTATTTTCCAAGTATATAACATATTTCTTTTTGAAAAATTTAATAATTAAAAATTTCATTAACATCAGCTGTATACTTATGCAAATTTTATTACTGTCATTATCTAGAATTATTGTGATTAATTTTTGAAAATAGCTATTTTGTTATTTGCTGATTTGGTGGTATTTGAACTTTAAATTCCAAAAATATTTTGTCTTTTTCATTAGAATTATTTACAAACAACTTTTGTATTATCAACTTTTTAAAAATTATTTCTTTATTTAGTATTGACACTTAATGATTTTTTTGTTAACTGTTTATTATTTGATGATGATTATTTTTATTTGAACGTGTATATTCAATTGTTTGTAGTTCAAATATATCAAATTTGTATGTGTGTTCTATCTATATTTCTATATTAGTAAGCTAATATTATGTTTCATTTTATGTACCAGTACCTATGTGGACCTGAAGATCATATGTAAGAGATTAAAAGTACTTCTGTTTGAAATTGTATGGCAGTTACCAAGATTGTTTATTGTAATTCAATAGTGATTCTAATACAGGAATGGCCAACAATTTTTGCCCCAGGCCAGATTGGAAAAAGAACTTTTTCCATGGGCCGAACCAGAGGAAGATTTTGAGGTGGTGCAAGACACGTATTGTGGTGTCACCCCGTAGAGACTGAATTGTAGATAGAGATTACAGATACATTTTTCACATTTTCATGCTTTATCAACACTCTATGCTGTACTTAGGAGGTTTGTAATGGAGGGTTAACTCTAAACACACAATGAGTTGACTTTTCTTTTTTTAGGCGTCAGAATTTTTCATTGAGCTATTTGGACTTCACAACCTAATATTGAAAGATTGATCACGGGCCACATAAATTCATTAGACGGGCCAGATCTGGCCCGTGGGCCATATGTTGGCCATGCCTGTTCTAATAACAAAGAAATCAAAATAGATATTTTTTATATTTTGATTCCTTTCAACTTATTTTAACCATAGAACACAAAGCATCATCATTTTTACAACGTGGATTTGTCAATTTTTATTTTTCGTCTTGTTTTCACTATCTTGCTGTTGTTTTTAGTACCTTCCTACACTGTTGCCAGGATTGTCGTAACAAGTGAAGATTCTTGAAATTGTTTTTGTTTGTGAATAATGAAACTGTTGTCAATTTTAAAAAACTTTGACTGCTTGTGATGCCTAGAATAAGGATAGTCATATTTATATTTTGTGTGTATGTGAATTTTGTCTTTATATGGCATAATTCATGTAGTTTGTACTCGTTATTATAGATGAGCATTGCTAGAGTGAATGATCTGGATTTTGAGAAGAAAACCTTGTGGTTTTTTGATGCAAAAAAAGTGTGTGAATCTATGAATGATGCAAATACAGATGAGGAAGTAGATGACATGAAAGTTGAGGTAGTTATGATACCTGACACAGATGAAGATGAATTTTTACTCAACATATTGACAGTGCCAATGATAGTGGGTGCACAGTATACCAGCAGAAGCCTAAGCATAAGTGCATGAGACTGGAAATCAAATGTTCTGAAGAGAGTTTAGAAAGTGAAAGTGGATAACTAAAAACCTTCTGTCTGCTTCAGAAAATCATATATACTCATTCCTTTAAAAATAATCATCACTGCTTTGTACAACCTGCTAGTCTATCATCTTGTTACATTCCAAGCAGAAATATTATTCATTATATTCAGTTGCCTGTTGGGTACACAAAAAAAGGAAGAGAAATGATTTAATCATCTATCTAAGTGGAGAGCTAATCAAATCATTGATGAAGAAGCTAGAATTGCACACCTTGCAGACACAATTGCACCTCTATATAGAAAATATTTTATAGAAAAATCTTGCCATTTCCAGGGAGAATCCAACATCTGAAAATGAAATAACAATTTGTTACATCTATCATTGAGAAAAAAAAAACTATTTTACTATTACAAGTGAAAGAAATTGGACCTCACGCTGATCAATAGATAAGCAAGAAACGAGAAAATTATCATCCAGGTGTTAAACAACATACAAGTATCGCTATAAACAACTAGCGCTTTTGACGAAACTATTTTTGTCTTCTTCAGGCAAATGAAAACAGTTACTATCCTTTTATCGAATAACAATTTCAAACTACTCTAACGGCAAAACCGCTTTGGAATAAAACTAAAAATGGAACTAAATACAGAGAACTTGAATAATACGACTTGGTGCCAATGCGCATGTGCAAAAAAATTTCTTTTTACATGAATGTGGAGCTAGCTATGATATCTTAATTTGTTATATAAACTGACCCACAAAGAAGGTACATCCAGCGTGGGAGTGTTGCATGGATTTAGCACGTTGGTAAGGTGCGCATCCCATAAATACACGAGGCTCCTGTTACCACACTGCTTGAGCATCACCACTTGGTCCCACAACGGGGTGTATTGGTGTTGCAACACCATTCTTGCTAGCTCGGTGTCACACTTGCCTGCCCTAATAGACTGCTGGTGTTCAGAAATACGGCAAGACAACATTCTGGATGTCACTTTGACATACTGGATATGAGTACCAGACGTTGTACATTCCAAAAGGATAGAATTATTCCATGCTCGTATTATTCAAGTTCTCTGTATTTAGTTCCATTTTTAGTTTTATTCCAAAGCTGTTTTGCTGTTAGAGTAGTTTGAAATTGTTATTCGATAAAAGGATATTAACTACAGTAGAGCGTCGTTTATCCGAATCAATTGGGGACTGGGGTGGTTCGGATAACTTATTTTTCGGATAACGAATCATGTACGAAAAAATATATTAATTTATCCAATGTTGAAATTTCTCTCCGTTGCGTGTCGCTTTGCGTTGAATTTTCGTTGATGTTAAGCCTAACGAAGACTATTGTATCGTTAAAAATTATTTTTTTTATTTTGTACAAACAAAATAAATTTATTGAAAAATATAAAAACAATAAAAATTATACTTCAGATGTTAATTTAGTATCAAAAACGTAAAATATTTGAGTAGCCCAAGAAATAGCCGAAGATTGCAGCGCCACAGCACTAATGAAAATTTAAATTTGCCGACTGGAATGCTTTCGGATAACGGACATATCGGATAACGCTCTACTGTATTTTCATCTGTCTGAAGAAGACGAAAATAGTTTTGTCGAAAGTGCTAGTTGTTTATAGTGATACTTGTGCATTGTTTAATGTCTGGATGATAATTTTCTCACTTCTTGCTTATTTTATTATTACATATTGCAGCCAGTGATACCACATATACTGCAAGGAACATCATGAAATTCAATGTGTTAATTGCTGAAAATAAATTTTATAATAATAATTTAATATCTGAAATTTTATCAAAATAATATATGGTGAAAATTACTAAAATTACTTATTTACTTGCTAGATTCAAATTGGAGTTATTAACTGAAAATTGTAATGCATAATTTCTACTTGATACAGTGGGTGATCAGTTAACGAACAGTTTGAACTACAAACAAATCGGATAACAAACACTTTCCCAAAAGATTTTTATGTTCAGACAACAAACACATGTTCAGATAACAAACACCCGACAGAACAAATACAAGAAGAAACAACAATGCATTTAAGATTTGTAAAACTATATTTTACTGGCATCTATGAATGGTTTATGAAATGAGACTTTCACAATTGTATACATAACCTTTTTTGCACTAGTTGATTTCTGTTCTCTGAATTTTTGTAAGTGCTTTTCTGATTATTTTAAAAAATCTGTTAATATTATGGGGCCTAAAAAAGTGGAGTGTCAAGAGCTGTTCTCACCATAGAAAGCAAGCAAGAGTTAATAGCCAAGGTAGAGAGTAGAGTGGGTAGATGTCTGGTGTGGCTAGGAAGTATGGCTTCACAGGTCTGCAGTAGGTACAATTTTAGTTAAGAAAGAAATAATTAAAAAGACTAAAGCAGATAAAGGAGTAATGAAAATCACATCCGAAAAACAAAAATCTGCCATCCATGAAAAAATTGAGAGATTGTTTTTAGTTTGTTATATTACATATAAATAAATGTAGTAAGAAATTATATAATTTTTATTTACTTTTTGGTGTTTCCAGAACAAATTAACCAAATTCCCATATAAATCTATGGCAAGTCAATAATTGGTTAACAAACTATTCGGATAGTGAACATTGTCTTTGAACGGATTATGTTTGTTAACTGATCACCCACTGAATTTACCTATGGATTACTGTTGTTTGCTGATTAGATTGTCTCAAAGAAAATTAATCAGTAAATGAAATGAAAGCATGTCATTTTGATATTAATGCATTAATTTCATTTAACAGTAGTGTTAAGATGATAATGTGTTTTGCTTTATCATGCATGTTTTATTATAACAAATTTTTTGAAAATGAAATGCAAAATGCTTAAAAAATTGCCTCACAAGCAAATAAAGAAATATTAAATGGTCTGAATGATATTAAACTAGAATAGATAATTAAAAAACACTGTAAAATCTAGTAGGATATTTATTTAACTAAAGACTTTTTAAAAGCTATTTTCAGGTTAACATGAAACAAATTCAAATATATTGAAGAAATTTCCTATTGATTTTGAAGTTTTTTCTTGTAAATTTTACAGATTGGCAAAATATTTTTAATACAAAATAGTTGACCAAAATGTCAGACAGTATTTTCATGCTGGTGCAAATCTGCTATAATTGATAAAGAATTAGAAATAGCCATGTTTATTTTTAAAATTTATAAGAATACAATAGACCAAGGTTTTGCAAAACTGAGTTTCAACACTTTAGTGGTTTGCAAACTAAATACTTGTTGCAATTTATTTGATTGCAACAAATAGAAAAATAGAAAAAGTAATGCACAAAAAATAAGCGAGGGAGTGTCTTATTAAGAAGTATATACAGTATATGCACTTCAATTAAATATGTACTGTACCATCCATAACAAATATGCATATGTCACAAACATGTATATATACAAATGTAGATATAAATATGGGTCATTAGTAAATAAAGAAAAATAATTCAGAATTTATGTTTTTGATTTATCACACCTAGGTTAAATGAGTTGTAATACAAAATGCAGCTCCTGCAGAAAGTCTCAAATCAAATTATCTTTTTTTGTCTTCAACAGTTCAAATCTCTCAAACTGTTTTTTGTGAATAAACAGCATGTTACTTTTATATTTATTACATTCAACATAATAATTTAACATAAATACAATTAAATATGATAAAATATTTATATATTAAGTGTATTATATTAATTAAATACAATATATTTCTGGTTTGTATATATTTATTTTTGAAATTAATTCTAATTTAATTAAAAGAAAGGATAAATATATAAATTACAATAATGGTTATTAAAAGATATTGTAATTTATAAATTTACCTTCAATGTAACTTACCATGATATAATTTTACAAATTTATATGAATTCTGAAATTTTATTTAATTATAGGGTTCAGCAGATTCCAATTATAGTCAGCCCTCATCTGATCTTTCACTTGATGAAGAAAGAGAAGCTCTTCGTCGTGAAACTGAAAGACAAGCTTTGGCACAGTTAGAAAAAGCAAGGGCAAGTATAATAAATAAATGAAATTTATTGAAAAAGATGGATTTAAAGACTATTTTAGTAGAGATAATTAATACAAAAACTTTTGAACTGTAAGAGTTTATAACAGATAGATTGTACAAGTGAGAGTCAGTAGGCCAAGTGTGCATTGTGCACTGATTGCAGCTAACACTTTAAAAAAAATTTTTCCTATATAATGAACTCTCATTAATTCAAGTTCCAAGAGACTAAGAAGAAATTTAAATTATTTAATGTTTAACCCATAGGGTTTACTGGTGGTAGAGTCAGTCAGTTTTTAAACTAGGTACAGTTTGTTTTTTGTTCAGACAAAAATTAAGAATTGAGTCAAAGCTCTGGAAAGTCAATATTATTATTTTGGGGCCATCTTCAATGATCACTTGCCACTATTACAGTATGACATTGCTGCTGGCATAAAATACAATATAAAAAGTAATTGCGCATTTACATGCTTGTGACTTTTGACATTGTTGCATTGACCCTTACTGTATATCAAACAAAATTATGGTCCCTGATTTTTATTACATTTTTAATTTCCTCATCGCATGTTATGTAAAATGGCAATGTTTAATCAAAATTGACCAATCAAATGTTGAGATCAAACTCAATTCTGTAAACCAAAATCAAACTCAATTCTGTTCATATTGAAGTAGGCTTACTAATGCCTTGCCTCAAAAATGTAACATCTACAAAAAAATTAATCTTTCAATTTTTCATATTTTTAAAATAAACGATGCAATACAGTGTAACTTTGCTTAACGAGCATAATTCATTCCAGAATCTTACTTGTAATGCAAAACACTCGTTAAGCGAAACAATTTTTCCCATATGAAGTAATGTAAAAAATGATGATGTGCTCCATACCGAAAAAATACCCAAATATTTTATGTATAATGTTTATTTAAAGAAAATTGTACAATATATATTGTTAAAGAGCATGAATATCATCAGCATTTCTTCTAGCATGGAATGAACTAATCTGAAATGCGAATTCGATTTGCAGAAAACAAAAAAAAATCACAGATAATATGTCTGATAAATATGTCAAACAATATGCAAAATTCTTGGACTATAATTAAATATTTGAAATTAATTAATTTGACTAGAGGTAAAGGCAGTTATGCTTCCATCTTGTATTAAATTTAGTTATTATAAATAATTAATTTTTAATTTAAACATTTCTGAAATTTAATTTGGAATTGGTCATTAAATTTAATATGAAATGGAATCATAACTGCCTACCTCTAGTCAAATTAATTAATTTCAAATATTTAATTATAGCCCAAGGATTTGGCATATTGTTTGGCGTGTTTATTATATAACGGGTTATGGTTGTTGATGTTTATACATAATGTGTGTGAACACAAGTGACTCTAAGATGCTAGCGGAATGAGTGATAAAAACAGACTGATGTAGCATGTGCAAAATCCAGGACTTTCCCTCTCCTTGTCAGTCGTTATGCGAAACATGGCTTGTTAAGTGAGTCATTTTTTTACAATTTGTTTTGCTCATTATGTGAATTACTCGTTATGCAATATTTCACTGTATTTTTTTGATTTGGTGTGTTGAAAAACTAATTGCTAAAAGGTGATAGCAAGTGTGAATTAGTATTAGATACTTTGCTTGTTTTTATGCTAGAAAATTCTATGCTAAATCTTGTAAAACTTACAAAAACCATGTGGGCAAAAAAATTTTTAGACCCTGTCAATAGATGTCTGCAGTTGTCTGTAATGTTTGCCAGTAAATATATGACTGTAGCATAATGAGACAAACTTGAAAAACATATACTTGCGTACTCTGTAAAGTCCACCACATGTATTACATATATTTATGAGAGTACTCATCAAAGGGTTTTAAATTAGAAAAGTCTAATAAAGTAATAAAAATTTTCAAAGTGTTACAACTTTTTACAAGTAGGAAGAAGAAAAAAATCATCATATTTAGTGAATCATTAAAAATTAAATATAAAAACATTATAAAATTTAAATCTATTTTACTTGTTTTTTTAAAATCAGTTAAAGCATTGTAAAATTATATTAGATCCCTGAGACAATGATGCTTAATATTTGAGCAGAATTCTTTTACAGATTAAAAAGAGGAAGGTACATAATAAGATGTGGCTAGCAAAGTCACTAGATCATTTCATAAAATCACCTTTCTCATAGTTTTGTAGTAAAACATCATTTATAATACATAGAGCGATTTATTTTAATTAACTCATATAGTCTTAAAATTTAGAATGGATGTGATGTAATCAGTGCCAGCCCGAGGCAAGTTTTAGGATGGAGCGAGATCCTATTATGGCGCCCCCTTGGTCAGTAGCGTAGCGAACATAACTGGCGCTCAGGGCACGACACTTTATTGGCGCCCCCTCCAGAAACACACAGTTTGTCTTGGAGACCATTTGGGCTCCCCTCTGCAAGTGGCGCCCGGTGCTTGATGCACCCCCTCACTACGCCACTGCCCATGGTTGCCCCCAAATTTATACCCTTTAAGTTTCTTTACCACTGAGGCGCCCCCTAGGACTTAGCGCCTGGGGCGGCTGCTCTTTTCGCCCTATGGTAGGGCCGGCTCTGGATGTAATGTTTAATATCTATAAGGAATGACAAATTATCTAATGAATTCAAATTATCTGACCTTGAAATAATAAAAGTTTACTATAATTATTTAATAAATAGAAAGTAAAAAAATGGCATAAGTGGATATAGATACACTAAAAAACTGACATCTGCACTAAATCAATACAAATTACATATCTAGTAAATACAATACAAAAAATCAAAATAAGTCAAAAATTAAGTTTATTAGTGATTATAATTCATTAGATATGAATAACTTCATTTAAATTGTTTATTTGATATATCAGTAAAAATACACAGGATATTTGATTCTTGATCCTTGGGTACATTAAAGAGATGTTTTAAATTATAGATTGAATAATTTAGAAGTAGAAAAAACTTTGGAAATAAATGTATAAGTTAGTTAATTACTTGATATTTCAGTCTATACTTAGTTCAGATAATTAATTACTGCCTAAAGTACTTTAGTCTAAAATATTAAGATATATAAATACAGTAGATTCTCAATAACTCAAAGTGAAAGGACAGAGAAATTTTTTAGTTAATGAAATTTTGAATTACAAAAACAATTATTATTTTAATGAAACCATAAATATCACAAAACAAACAATTAGTTAGACTTAAATACCTTATATTTTATTATTTTTTTAGATACTTTTCAGCATCTGGATACTCACATTTACGCTTTACTGAAGCTTTCCAAAATTCTCTCCTTGTTTTTCAAATGTGTAGAGAGAATACCCAATGGAATTGAATGTCAAATTCCTTTGCAATTTTTTACTCTTTTTCTTTTCCTTTCTTTTATAGTCTTTATGGCTATCTTTTCTACTATAACAAAATCTTTAGTTTTCTCTTGTTTGCCATTTCTGTCTACTTTTGAATGAAAATGACTAAGCCAATGATCAACCTGGTCACAAGCAGTGAGGAGAATATTGAATTCAGACAAAAATAAAATTTAAGCTAAGGAAGTCTGACTTATTAAGAATGTGTTGTATTAATACTAGGTTTGGTACTTGTTTATATTTGGAAAATCATTCTGATTTAGTTAATTATATATGTTTTCAAACTTTACATGTTACAAACTTTTAATATGTTGAATATANGTAAAAATACACAGGATATTTGATTCTTGATCCTTGGGTACATTAAAGAGATGTTTTAAATTATAGATTGAATAATTTAGAAGTAGAAAAAACTTTGGAAATAAATGTATAAGTTAGTTAATTACTTGATATTTCAGTCTATACTTAGTTCAGATAATTAATTACTGCCTAAAGTACTTTAGTCTAAAATATTAAGATATATAAATACAGTAGATTCTCAATAACTCAAAGTGAAAGGACAGAGAAATTTTTTAGTTAATGAAATTTTGAATTACAAAAACAATTATTATTTTAATGAAACCATAAATATCACAAAACAAACAATTAGTTAGACTTAAATACCTTATATTTTATTATTTTTTTAGATACTTTTCAGCATCTGGATACTCACATTTACGCTTTACTGAAGCTTTCCAAAATTCTCTCCTTGTTTTTCAAATGTGTAGAGAGAATACCCAATGGAATTGAATGTCAAATTCCTTTGCAATTTTTTACTCTTTTTCTTTTCCTTTCTTTTATAGTCTTTATGGCTATCTTTTCTACTATAACAAAATCTTTAGTTTTCTCTTGTTTGCCATTTCTGTCTACTTTTGAATGAAAATGACTAAGCCAATGATCAACCTGGTCACAAGCAGTGAGGAGAATATTGAATTCAGACAAAAATAAAATTTAAGCTAAGGAAGTCTGACTTATTAAGAATGTGTTGTATTAATACTAGGTTTGGTACTTGTTTATATTTGGAAAATCATTCTGATTTAGTTAATTATATATGTTTTCAAACTTTACATGTTACAAACTTTTAATATGTTGAATATATATAAAATTTTATTATTTAATTATGTTTCTAAAACTAAAGTTAAATTCATACTATTACATTACTTTATACTCTTAGTGTTAAACTTTTAGTTAATAAAGTTTTTTTTTAATACAGTCAATCTTAAATTTTATGAAACAAGCAAAAATTATTGGACATCATCACAATGTTGGGCTGCAATTTTTAATCAAATTGTTAATCTATTTAATTTAAAATATATCTTATGCTCCCTATCTCAAATTAGTAGTGTCTTGCCCCTGTACATCATACTTTTCCTGATAACAACAGAGTCATGCCAGTCATCTATGTAACTCTCCTCTGGGGAAAATTTTTAAATTGAAATCACATGAATTCCAGTTTAGACTGGAAGTTCATATATAGCTAATTGAGATCTCTTGCCCATAAGCTTTCCATATATGGTCTCAACTTTCATCTCTCTAATATCATTCTCAAGATTAAGGAATGGCAGGCAGGCAACAGTGGGAATTTACAGATGCAGTTTTTTCAAATTACAGCCCAATAATATTTCTATAATTGTATTTACGTAGAGAATATAAAACATAGCATAAAATGTTATTTTTTTTCTGAGTACTTTGCAAGGTAATTAAAACAATTTGGAAACAAATATATATTCACTCTCTCTCTCTCTCTCTCTTTTGTATTTTCTGAATTATAGTTTATGTCTAATACCTCATTTTTAGATAATTCTATTTCTTAGTACTTATATTTCTGTTGCTAACACAAGGAATTACATTAACAATGAACATTCTATGTGAAAGAGATTATTATTTAAAATTATTTAGAAATCATTTTTGAGTTAAAAAATGGATTTAAATTATTTTAATAAATATATTTATTTATAATTTAGACAAAATCAGTTGCATTTGCTGTTCGCACAAATATTGCATATGATGGCTCTCTTGATGACGATTCTCCAGTCCATGGATGTGCAATTTCATTTGGTATTAAAGATTTCTTGCATATTAAGGAGGTAAATGAATTTTCACTGAAAATCTGTTAAGTATATAATTAATATATGAAGGGTTTATATTTAAGTTTCATAATGAAAATTTAGAGAAAATATTAAACATTTTAAGAAGTATTCTGTTTTGTTTACCTTAATCAGAATAAATTACATGTTATAGTTAAAACAAATAATATTTAAATTGAAATACATTACTGTTTAACTATTTGCATACATTATAATATACTAAGTGAAATGGTACTATACTTAGTATCTTCTACATCTGGACCCTTCATATTATTATTATTATTATGTTGGGTTTTGTGAGTTATACTCGGTTCACACCGGTGGCTATGTACTATGCCGGATCAGAGTCAAGGCATAGCAACCAAAACAAGTTAAAAATTAAATAAGTGTGTCAGTGTGTGTGTCTGTATTCAAAAATTTCCTAACAATGTGGCATGTATTCAATATAGTGGCCTTCTGTAGTGTGATGTATGTATTTCTACTCAATTGTAATGTTCCCAGGCTTTTGTGTAGTGTGTGTGGTATCACACCTGTACAGGAGAGAACAACAGGTACAATAAGCACCCTATCCATCCTCCACAGATGCCTTATTTCCTGGG